>NC_133786.1:18371815-18530588 GCF_003597395.2 Chelonoidis abingdonii | reverse complement strand
GCTAAACCCTGAGCATGTGGGCAAGACTCACCAGCCAGCACCCAGGAAGGAATTCTCTGCAGTAACTCAGATCCCATCCCATCCAACATCCCCTCACAGACCATTCAGGTGCTGAACTCTACAGAATTCATACCGGGGCCACGGTTGGTATTATCTTTTATAACCATCACTCCAGCTTTAGCATTCACCAGGCCTGAATCTCCTGTGATTGGTAGAAGAGCCGCCTGCATTGCATTACTTCATGATCTGCAATCTCAGGAAGGAAGCAAGACAGAAAGGGACCCCTACTGCCCAAGGCCCCTCTTCTGCCTTGGCAGTGATGTTCCTGGGGCACGGGTTTCCTTCTTCCCACCCCTCCACTGACAGCTGCAGGGCTGAGGGAGGCGAGAAAGAAATAATCCTCTAGAACCTCAGCCATGACGCCCATGGGCAGAACAAGAGAAAAGGGACTCCAGCCTCTGCATCTTTCTTCCACCTTCGCCAGCAGAGGCCCCTATTCTCAAGCTTCCATTTCCCCCTGACAATGCTACTTTACATCAGGGTGGATTCATCAGCTAATGCGTGTTCGCAAAACGTTACTGCAGAAGATATCAAATGTAAGACTCCTGCTGTTCCTGCAATGGAACAATATTTAACACTCCAAGCAGTCTTATGACAGCTGCAGCAGCTAAAAACACATAAGGGCTATCCCAAAGATACAGTAAGAAAGACTGAAAATAACTCTTCACATGGTTTGTAATTTCCTTACCATTACTGGGCAGGGAGAGCAGCCAAATGGTTGGTAGATACTTCCTCTCTTCATAGCATGGGGTTCTTTATTTATCTTCAGAGATGAGTATCAAACAGTGGTGCACATACAGAACAGGGATCTTGCCTCTCTGATCCTGATAAGAGAGACAAGAGCAAAGGCAGAGCAAGGTTCTTGGGGTGAAAGCACGCACACAAACAATTTGTGCTGGTGTAGAAAGAGGACAGCTATGAAAAGCAAAAGACAAACAGGCGCTTGTTCTCAGGCACGCACAGGGCTCAGTCAGTACCCTTGCTTCCCACACTCTACGCGAAACTGCTAGCCATTTCACACACCTTACCTCTGTCTTTGTTCCCTGCAGGTGATTACTGCAACCTTCCCTTGTACATGAAATCAGAAGCGTTCTTCCGCAAGCCTGACATCCACGATCCTTCTCCAGTGGTCCCGCCCAGGGAAGCCTCCATCCGAAACCTAGCTAGGGCTTATCACACGCAAGCGAGGCATATGACGCTAGACCCAGGCAGCAAGCCTTTGGGCCTGCCGCAGCCGGGCTCCTCCACAACTACTTTACCTCAGAGAACTCTCACCATGCCTGTCTCGGCAAACTCCGCTTCTGCTTCTACAGCTGCTGCTTCCGCTCCTGCCACCGATCCCACAGCTACCACCATTGATGAGCCACGCATGCCCACACACACCAAAATGGGAGGCTCGAGAGACTCTCTACTAGAAATGAGCACATCTGGTATAGGGAGATCTCAAAAACAAGGGGCTGGAGCATACTCCAAATCCTACACTCTTGTGTAGGAAACTAGAAAACCAATTTAAAATAAACTGCTGGTTTCCTGCATTATTTATATTGAAATAAAATAAACTCTTGTACATAATGAACTCTTTTGTATAAATGAAACTATTTTCTTCTTCTCCAGAACTGAAAAAGAAACCAGGGCACAAAGAATTTGATGTTACAGATTTTAAAAAAAAATATATATATGTGATCTTATATATATATTTCACTTCATTTTGAAAGGGGCACAAAAAGACTCAACAATTTTTTTTCCCTGATATTATTGGTGGTTTTGAAAAGCAAATTCTTGAAGACATTGCATGCTGTTTACTGTTCTGAAAACAACAGGAGTTACTTTGATTTGCAAATGCTTATGTGTTAAAACCTTTTTCTATGAAAAAACCCAGCGCTGTGTGCAATAAAAGTTATGTTTCTATGTTGGAGTTTTCCACTTGATTCAAGCCTCAGGACTGCAGTAGAAGCGGACTGGGTTGGGAGACGAGCTCAAAATAGCTGAGAGAAGGGTTTAGTGTTCCTGGCAGTTTGCACATCTGCCTAAAAACCATGGCTGTAAAATTTTAGCCAGGACACAAAGCCTGCAGGGAGGCATTGAATGGAGAGACACGAGCCAATCCATCACAGATCAGCAGGAGCCTCTTCCCCATCCCATGCTATCCAGAGGCCAAGTGTCAGGCCTCCTGGGGGCACCAGACATTGCGAGGGCGTACGCTTTCTTGCCTACCTTTTGTCTTGCTTCTCGGTAGTAGCTGTGACCCGGGAGCAGACATAGTGCCCCAGTGGCTCCGAGTCAGCCGGGCAGACTCACTGAGGAGGAAACCAGTGGCACTACAGTGAGGTGCAAGGACGCTGCTAGGAATGCACAAGCTGGCTATGGTCGGAGTCCTGCAAAGGCATGTGCCAGGGCAGCGGCCTATGACTTCAAGAGGACTCCAGTAGAAATGGTCCAAACTGGGTACAGGAGAACCTCAAAGATACAAACAAACACCAGAGTTACAGACTTACCAGGCAACCAGACGCCCTCTGGGACTGGAGTAACCAGGCAACAACAGACAGAGACACAAAGCAAATACTTCACTGCCTTGAGGCTTTAGCCCTGGTACTCAGGGCTTCAACAGGGGTGTTGGGGCTGCAGCAGGAGGGGGGCGTCATGGCTTCAGCCTCCCCAGGGGCCCCTAGACATGGGATGTGCCAGTTTCAGCCGCAGCATCAAAGCCCAGTGCTCCCCACCCCCAGCTGAAACCAGGAGTGCAGCAGTGGTGAGCCCCAAGCCCCAGCACTCCCCACAGGTCTAAAGCCCTGAGCCATGGGGCTCTCAAGGCTCAGAAGCCCTGACATCCACCTGACACTCCAAGTTCCATTGCTGAGGTTCTCCTTTGACACTAGAGGAGGTGCAGCGTGTGAAGTCAAGTGCTGTTCTAGCCTCCAGCTCTGAGTAGTGCTGGTGTGCACGACCCTCCCTGCCGACAGATCTGCTCTTCCAGAGGAAGGACTTGGACTCTCCCAAACCTTTGCCTTCTCCCAACAGGAGCGAGGGAGGTAGCTGGCTACAGCCATGAACGAGATGCCGAACAGAACACGTTCTTCATCAGAGAGAAAAGATGCAGATGGGATTATTACAGTACAGGAGAAGAGCTTTTTTTTTTTTTTAACTAAACTATAAATCCTGGCTACCATTAATTAGGAGACATTTTCTACATTTCCTTACACAGCCAATAGATTTTTAGTCTCTCTGTAGAACCTCATTTTCCAAGGGCAGTTTTGCTCTGAAACAGATTTGAGTGTAACAATTTAAATTCAATGCATAGGACAGTGGAGCTGGCTTCCTACAGAGAACATTCCAGCAGGATTTTAGATTCTGCTTTGGGACGGGTGCTGCTAACAGCTGGACAGACAGCCCTTTGGGAGCTGCCCACGGATAACTTGGAGCACGTGGGGTACTGGGTTTGGTTACAGGAGACATGGGTTGACGGGACCTGAAGGGAGATCCCCTTCACAGGTGGGGGCTTGGCCAGGATAGCTTGGGAAGCAGCCAGCCTGAGGACAGACTGAATCTGGAGGAAAAAAAAAAAAAAAAAAAAATAAATGGAGGATGCTCCAGGCACTCCAGCAGAGCCAGCAGGCACCACACCAAGCCCCACTGGAATGGCAGGCGTTTCAAGAGTTCCTGGAGGAGTAGGCCCATGGACAGCACCAGTTATTACAGACTCTGACAAGTCCCGCCACAGGGAAGGGAAGTTGAGGTGGGGCTGGGCCCAGGGAGGGTCCCAATGCCTTCGAACTGACTTTCAAAAGCACTGCTGCTGGTGTGGACTGGGGTTCAGAATTGTGGGCATACCGTTAGCCCTTACCTCTCAGGAGATGCCCAAATGCTTACCTGGCATTGAGCAAAGAACAGGCCAAGAACAATGAGGTGTTAAATGCTGTGATATTTAACCATGCAGGTTTGTGTCGGCAAAAATATAGGGGAGCCAGGTGGACATATGGGGTAAGTCCCAGAGCATTTGCACAGATTGGGACTGATTGGACCAACTATTGGCTGAGGCAAGATGTGGACATGGTCCTGGATGCTGAGATATGACGCAGAGCCTTCCACTAGGGTCTGGGGCAGGAGACACCAACCAGAGATGACAGAGGCAGCGGCAAAATTGGCCAAGGAGCGTTCCAAGATTTTACAAGAAAAGCAGCTTGTCCAACACCAGCAGGGGAAGGAGGCAGGTGAGATGCCTCAAGCAGTATGATCTGCAGGCGTGGGACAGGAAGAAAGGAAAGCCACGTGCCCAGACAGGCTACACCGTGCTAGCAGTGCTGGGGAAAGGGCACATCGAGTGGGTCAGCTCACTATGGAATGTGGTCTGGGGGAACTTTGTGGCTGGACTGGGGTGATTGATAAGAAGCTCTCAGAAGGGCTTGAGAACTATTCCGGTAGGGGTGGCTTGGCAACCGGAGATGAGGTTATTTCACTGAAGGCCAATTACTCACTCTTGCAGAACAGGCTGGTTACATCGTGATAGTTTTGGGAGGGGTGCATGCTCTAGAAATGGAGCATATACATGGGGAGAAAAAAGCCTTCTCCAGCAGCAGCATCCCAGTAGAAGTGTGTGGGAGGGTCAGGTCCCCCCCATCCTGTGGTTGTGGGGACTGATTGACTGGAACCCATTCCCTTTAAGGATGTGAAGAGAGGTATGCTGGAGACCACCCCCATGGATGGTAGGAGAAAAAGGGGTCAGCTTAGGACCCAGACCCACAAGCAGGGGGATATGAGTAAAAATCCTAGACTAATACCGACCAACCGGAAACACAGGGCCCAGGTGGGAAATGCTGGAGAAAAAGGGACCCGTACAAGGAAAAACCAAAGGAAGAGATGGGTCAAACCCCCCACTGGGGGCTGAGAGGAGGTAGATCCTGGAGGACTTAATAGCTAACAGGGAACAGAGACCACCCCGTGCCAGCTGGGAAAATGCCACCATGTGCTCTACAAAGGATGGGCAGACACAGGGCAACAAAGCCTGGATGCTGGTTAGATTTTACACTGAGACTAGTCACCTTCTGGTTCTCCCCATTAGACCAAGGCAGGAATGTTTATAAGCAAACTAACATAGTTTCACAATCTTTCTTTAAAAAAACATTTCTGCTACTATTGAACAGGTCTGAAACAAGGTAGAGGCACAAGTCCTAAGTGGAGGGCCCTTTAAACAAACACCCGTGCTATAGTCTGAGACCACATGTTCCTTTGAGGTGTGAAATTTCAACCCAGAACTGCAAATAAAAGAGACAAGAATACTCTCTGCTGTGTGACCAAGTGGGTTGGCAAAATAAAGAAAGGCACAAGACTAGACGGTCGTTTTTTTATTATCACATAGCTGGTACAAATCTCAGTCCTACATTCTAACAAGAATTCTCCATTGTACTTTCCCATGCAACTACAGGCCTTGGTATTGCACAGCTTTATCCAACCTGGATTGATTTCCACCACTAGAGACAGATGGGGAAATACCATAGCCCCAGTCCAGCCCCATTTACTGTCGCTGTGACAGGCATAGAGTTGTAGGAAATGACAAACCAGCATTTCAGGGGAGGGGAGAGTTGTCTAAAGGAAAGGACATCAAGTCAAACTGGCCAGTCTTTAACTCAACTCCCTATTGTTTCACCTGCCTTAAAACATGGGAGGTGCAAAACATTGAGTGAAAAAATCCAAGTTTGAAAGGACATGCATCTAGTGTGTGTCCCCGTTACCTTGTGTTTGTTTGTGCAGCAGCCAGCACAAGAGGCCCTGATCCTGGCCGAGTGCCTCCGCAATACAAGTAACAAAGACTCTATTAGGCTTTTGCTAGCTCTTGTTTTGTTTAACAACCCTCTGCACAGAGGAGCTGGAATCAGCTGTGCATTAACAGAGGGAGAACAAACTGTCACTAGCCCACGGCTTGGAACCAGTATGTAGGAGATCAGAGTTCAGGAGGCAGAAGAACTACTGTGGAGAGGAAAGAACCCAGAGACAGTAACACCCTCGCTGAGCATTGGCATTGGGCTTTACATAGTTAAAGCAAGCTTTTTACAAGCATTGACTAACACATCATGCAGCTGGGAGTGCAGCAGCATTCACGGCCATGTGGGAGGGAGCTAGGTCAGCCTGCAGTTGGGGGCACAAGGGGAAGGGGAGCTAGAGATGGGGGACCAGGAGCACTCAAGGAGCGTTAAGGGCCAGAGTCCATTGGGGGCACTGCACAGAATCACTCAGCCACAGCAAGGAGGCAGCTGAGGAGAACCCTTCTGAAGGGGCCTGAGCAATACAGTTCAACAGTAGCAATATCTTGTGCACAAGAAGCCTCATGGGTCACCATGCCTGTCTCCCGCCCCCCAGCAGGGCAGAGTAGAGTATCTATCTCCCCACTTACAGCTGTTGGAGTGCTGTAATGCACCAGCCTTTAGAATTCCCTGACTTGTTCTACCGTAACTGGCCAACCCGTCCTGACCCCTCAAGCAATGACCTTCTCACTGCACTTCCTGGGTTACCCAGTGCAATTACACATCCCAGGACTTCACACCTTTACCCTGCTCCCTGTAGATCCCCCACCGCCACTCCTCAAAAACACTGTCCTCTTATACAACTCTGAGAGAGACAGGGACAGCGGAACTCCACCCCCACCTCCGGGAGGCACACGCCACTAGCCATATACAACTGTGAGAGCTTATCACCACCCCCGTCTCTATTGCATGCACTGTTCTGGCCTAACACTGAGGGCACCGTAAACTCCTCTAGGCAAACAGTGGGTCTCTTACTTGACTAGCTAGGCCACAGGATGACATACAGAGCACAGCAGTGGGACGAGCCCCATGTCCGACGGGAGCGATTAGCCGAGGGAATGACTGTAGGTTTGGGTGACATATCAGCAGAAAGGAGACAGGGAAGATTCATCAATTGTGTATCAAGTTAATTGCAGGGGTGCTGGTCAGCGCCCACATGGGGGGGGGGGGGCAGTGAAAACAGACAGATCAACACCCAACCTACACCCGGTGACAGTGCTCCCCAGGAAAGTCATCGTTAGCTCACAGTCTGCATCTGCAAGTCCCATTCCCTTGCCCGCTGCGACTCACGAAAACGCTGTCATGGTGAAGGCCGGCTGCCTCCTGGGGTGGCAAGTCCAGTGCACAAGCTGGTTGGGGGGTCCCAGACGCACAGGGGAGCCCCAAAGGTGTTTTAGCCAAGCTCCAAGGGAGAGAGCCAGGCCGAGGCCTAAAGGGAGGCTGCTCATCAGCAGAGACTTACTTAAAAGCAACAAGCTTGGAGCTGCAAGAGCAGCATAACCACACTGCTAAGGACTCCGCCCAAATGAGCCTTCCTGTCCCTTGCTCAGTGACACAGACACAAGTGCTCAGCCCTTTAGACCCAGCTGCTGATCCCCTGCCCAGGTCAGGGCCTAGCCCCCTCCTCCAGGCTCTGTCACAGGGAGAAGCTGGGGTTTCATTTATTTTGAAGATAAAATAGCAAAGTTTTACAAATGGAGATGGGAATGAGACCCAGTTCAAAGGGACGTAGGAGCAACTAACCCTTTGGATGCTGCGGACAAGGATGAGCGTGGAAATTCCCTCCCAGCCAGAAGACCCCCCCCTTTAACCCCCCTGCCCCGTGAACTCCCCAGCAAGCATCCTGTCCCTCTCCCCATTTCCCATGTGACCCAACCCCAGCCGCCCCAATTCCCCCCTCCCTTGCTCAAGGCATTTGCAAGCACCTCCTTTCTATGCCTCTCCCAGCTGCTCCACCCACCCCCGTGACCCCACGACCTCTCCCAGCTCCTCAATCCTCTTACCACAAACCCCTACCGCCCCTGCTGCCAGTTCCCCCAAGTTACCTGGGGCCCTCTCTCTCGCTTCTGTCCTACTAAAAGTACCTAGCTCTCTAGCACTGGCCCCTGTTGCTGCTCCAGGACACAGACCTGCTCCCACAAGGGCTCCAGTGCAGGCAGGACATGCCCTGCCACGCCGGGTTAGTTATTACGTGGACATGGGGCTGCTACCTCCTGCCCAGTCAACTGCTGCCACATGGGCAAACGGTGGAGCTGGCCCAAGAGCGGCAGTTCACCATAGAGGGATTAATTCCAGATCGAGCAGCTCATGGTGGCACCAGCATCTATCCCACGAGGGGCCCCAGTGAACCTAGCCTGGCATTGCAACTGCACTGCACTGAGGGAGGGAAGTTCTGTCCTACGCCAATTTCAGACAGGCCCAGACACTTAGACATGCTAGATGTGCCCCCCCCCACTCCCACCCACTTCCTTGGGTGCAAGAGGCCAGAAAGATGGGAAAAGAGCTGTGTGCAGAAACGAGCACCTACCGATGGGCACTAGGACACTCCAGCACAGAAGATGGTGTTAGGGTGCTGGAGCACAATTAGCATCCATAAATCTGAAATTTGGGCCCACAGCTCTCAAACCTGGGCTCTGTCTCAGTCTCTGGACTCCAGTTCCCTTCCAGTCAAACACTTGCTCTCCCTGCGCCCTGCTCAGACCCCTGGCTGGGACTATGATATGTGGGGATGGGCTTGTCACGAGGCTTGCAATTGAGGGCCAGCACAGACACCCTGACAAACGTGGACATGTCTCTAAACGTCTGCACACAGACAGCGCCATTGAGCAGGGAGCAGACAGCAGGCTACTGTGGATCCAGGAAGCCACCACAACAGTAACTGAAAAACTTCTTGTTCACAAGGAAAACCAACACAACCACACGTAAGAAAGGGATCCTGGCTATTTCTTCTCCTGCTTCTGCTGCTGATATTTCCTGTAGTGGGTCTGGATGGTGACAGCAGCCTGCTCGGTCGGGTCACACAGGCACTTGCTCTTGCTGCTCAAATCAGGAACCACGTTACCTAGGGAGATGGGCAAAGAACACGATGAATCCAACAGCCTGGGCACGTGCCGGTGAAAGGCACCAGCGACAGCCCTGCCGGCTGAGCTCTAGATCCGCAGGGCAGGGGGACAGCAGAGCCCTGCCGGCACGTCACCACTGACCACTCCTAGGGACGAGAAGGAATTCACTGTACATGGCCCGGGCAGCCTCTGCCTTGCCAACACCACCGCCACAGGACCCAGTTTGTGCCAACAGGCAGTGGGTCTTCTGGCACATGGGTGCTTGTCCACTGGGAACAACCCTTTTCACCGGGGCTACAAGTCAGACATCAGGTGGCAATGGCCAGTCACTGCCAAACAGGACTGACTGTAACTCACCAGCCTCGAGGCAATGGGGCGCTAGGGCCTTTGGCCAAGACTGGTTCCAGCCTCCTGCCCCCAGTGATGGGCAGACCTCGGAGCCGGGAATTCTGCTGCACTCTTACACAAGCCCCCATATGTCTGGGAGGGGCAGGGCCGGCGATTGACATCTAGGGATTTTAGGTGTTAGGCATCTCTAATTCCATGCTGACCACCCACAGACCTCTGCTCCTGCACAGTCATGGATGCAGGGCCCTTATCTGCCATCCGTCCACACGACATCCTTAATCTGCTGCTCATCTCTCCAGGCCAACACAAACAGGCTGCCACATTTCTACAGAACAAAACCTGCCCAGCCAGCTAACCAGGGCCAACCTAGGGTTCTTAACCACACCTATCCCCCATCCTGCCCCAAGGTGGTCTCGTTAGTCCGTGCTGGGGAGTCCCGAATGGCCAACAAGGGTGGGAATTGCTCCTGGTGGAAGTTCCTCACAGAAGACAGTGTTTAGGGAACTCAACTCTAAACACAACTGGAAGGAGAATCCAGTTCTCTTTTTAACTGTGAATTTAGCACTGGGGAGAGTAGCTGGGTTGATGACCCTGGAGAGACTCATGCCCCTTATTCAACCACAGATCAGACAGCGAAGGCCACCATGGCCCACTGAATTCTCAGCACTTCTCTTAGCATCAGGAAGCCTCTGACAAGGTCCCACATCAAAGGCTCCTAAGCAAAGTACGCAGTCATGGGACAAGGAGGGAAGGTTCTCTCATGGATCCGGAACTGGTTCAAAGACAGGATACAAAGGGTAGGAATTAATGGTCAGTTTTCACAGTGACAACTGGCAAAAGTGGGGTGTCCCAAGGATCTGTACCGGGACATGTATTGTTCAACGTATTCATGAATGATCTAGACAAAGGGGTAAACGACAAGGTGGTAAAATTTGCAGCTGATACTAAATTACTCAAGACAGTTACGTTCAAAGCGGACTGTGAAGAGTTACAAAGGGATCTCACTAAACTAGGCAACAAAATGGCAGATAAGTGAAAAGTAATGGAAACCATAATCCCAAATATATCTAGAAAAAGATGGGGTCTAAATTAGCTGGTGCTACTCAAGAAAGAGATCATGGAGTCATTGTGGATAGTTCTCTGAAATCAATGTGCAGCGGCAGTCAAAACAGCGAATAGAATGGTAGGCAGCATTAGGAAAGGGATAGATACAACAGAAAATATCTTAATGCCGCTCCGTAAATCCCTACCTCAAATCCTGCATGCAGTTCTGGTCGCCCCATCTCATAAAAGATATATTAACACTGGGAAAAGTACACAGAAGGACAGCTAAAATGACTGAGGGTCTGGAACAGCTTCCATAGGAGGAGAGAGTAACAAGACTGGGACTGTTCAGCTTAGAAAAAAAAGAGATGACGAAAGGGTGAAATGACAGAGGTCTATAAAATCATGAATGGGGGGAGAAAGGCGACTAGGGAAGTGTTATTTCCGCTCCACATAACACAAGAACAAGGGGTCACCCAATAAAATTAAGAGGCAGCAGGTTTAAAACAAACAGAAGGAAGTCGCCAAGGGTCCTGTGGCACCATATAGACTAACAGATGTATTGGAGCATGAGCTTTCATGGGTGAATACCCACTTCGTCAGACGCATCAGAAGCACTTCTTCTCACAACCCACAGTCAATGTGCGGAAATCACTGCCAGGGGATTTTGTGAAGGCCAAAAGGTATAACTGGGTTCAAAAAAGAACTAGATACATCCATGGACAATAAGTCCATCAATAGCTGTTAGCCAAGATGGTCAGGCATGGAACTCCATTGTCTGAGCAACCCTAAATCTCCAACCATTAGAAGCTGGGACTGCACAACAGGGGACGGATCACTTGATAATTGTCCGGTTCTGTTCACTTCCTCTGAAGCGCCTGGCACCAGCCACTGTCGGCAGACAGGATACAGGGCTAGATGGACCGCTGGTCTGATCCAGTCTGGCCATTCTTATCTCCACTGAGACCAGCACAAAGAGTCTGTCATGGTACAATTCCCCACTCTGAACCTTAGCGTTCAAAAGATGGAGTAGCAGCATGAATTCCTCTAAGCTCAATTACCAGCTTAGAACCTGTAGCGCTGCCACCAACCAGGAATTCCAGTGCCTGGTACGCTCTGGTCCCCCCAAAACCTTGCCCGGGGAACCCCAAGACCCAGACCCATCTGGATCTTACCCAAGGAAGTAAACCCTTTCCCCACCTTGCCATCTCCAGGCTTCCCCTCCAACTGGATTACCCCTGGAAGATCACTGTGAATTCCAAATCGCTTGAATCACAAAACAGAGAGGAAAATTCACCTTCCTCCCTCCTTCTCTTTCCCCTTCCAACCACTGGCTAGAGAGAAAGTAATCCTGGCACAGAGAGAAATTAAGCCTCTCTCTCCCCCTTCCCTCCTTTCTCCCCACCAATTCCCTGGTGAATCCAGACCCTGTCCCCTGGGGTCTCACACCAGAATAAAAAACAAACAATCAGGTTCTTAAACAAGAAACTTTTAATTAAAGAGAAAAAAATTATCTTTGTAAATTTAAGATGGATTAGGTACAGGGTTTTTTAGCTACAGGCACTGGGAATACCCTCCCAGCCTAAGTATTCAAGTACAAATTAAAATCCTTTCAGCAAAAATACAAATTTGAACTCCTTTCAGCCAAATACACACTTGAACTCCTTCCAGCCAAATGCACATTTGCAAATAAAGAAAACAAACATAAGCCTAACTCACTTTATCTACCTAGTACTCACTATTCTGAACTGATAAGAGCCTGTATCAGAGAGATTGGAGAGAAACCTGGTTGCACGTCTGGTCACTGTGAGCCCCCAGAGTGAACAACCACCAAAAACTAACAGCACACACAGAAACTTCCCTTCCTCAAGATTTGAAAGTACCCTGTCTCCTGATTGGTTCTCTGGTCAGGTGACAGCCAGGCTTACTGACCTTGTTAACCCTTTATAGTCAACGAGATATAAAGTACTTCTGTGCTATTAACTTTTCTTATCTGTTTATGACAAGGTCACTTACACCTGCTGTAGCTCCAGGAACTATTCCCTGGACTGGTCCAAGAACTACAAGTCTCCTTACACGCAGGTCACAGAACAGACATCACCTGGTAATAGCTTCTGGCCACCATCAACCTAGTCTGGATGTCAACTAAGACCACAGACTCTGGGCTGTGACTAGCCTATTGACAGTCCCCTGAACCACACGGCCCCTTCCACCAAGGCAGCGAATTAATAGCTGGCATTTGAGATAGCGCTGCGTAGCAGACCAGGTCTCTCGCTTGCTGTATTTGTACCCCAATGGGTACGCTTGGCTTCAGAGCCCTCTCGCTCACCTGCGGCCACATCATCATCTACATTGCCAGCAGCTTTGTGCCGCTTCGGCATCTCGGAGGCAGCCAGAGGAAGGAAGGGAATCCTTTTGCTGGAATGATGCTAAGCCATTCAATTTCCACGGCGTACCACACCCATGACGCTCAGCAGAGCTCGCCCACCCCTCCAGCAGCTAGAGGAGATGGAAAGGCTACTCCCAGAGGCAGTTAAACACAGAGAGACTAGGCGGGGTTCTGGGTACCCTGTGCTATTCTAACCCTGCAGGCCCTGTTTGCTATATTGCACACAGCCGCTTCACAAGTCCATGCAGCATCTGGTAATTAATCACCTGGGCTCTGTGGAGTCGTACAGGGCACTTCCAAGGCAAGGGACTGAGCAGGCCTATAGTTCATTTCATGTGACGAAAAATGCAGCTATGCCAGAAAGGTTGCATGCCCCGGGACTGTGAAAACCAGGGAAGCTCTTGACACACTGCACAAGTTCTTTTCAATTTCTGAGAACATACAGCAAAAATGCTGAGTGAGGGCCTCAGAGATCCCAGACTGATTGTCACCCCAAATACTCCCCACTTCCAGGGCTAGAGGATAACCCAGAACACGAGGCCAAGTGACCACTGTTGCCATGAAGGAGACGAGCTGCTCGAGACAGAGTCATGGTCCTGCATGTTTCACATCCCTCCAGAGCCCAGAGGGAGTGCAGACCCCGTTACTCACACTAAACAGAGCCTACAGTCTGGATGAAGATCTCACTGCAGCTTTCAGGGAGTGCCCTGCCCTCTCTGGGGTAGAAAGCTCCCAGAGGTTTTCCCCATTTTACCAAGACACCTGTTTTTTCTGCACCCTGTAGACAGAAATGAAATAAAACCACAAAGCTAGCTGTGCCCAGCAATGGGGAGGGGTCATTTGAACCCATCATAGCTGGGGGTTGGAGCGGTGCCTGTGGGACTTCTCAGCCATCACCCAGGTACTGGGGTAAGCAGAGAAGAATTATTTCAGGGCTCTGCCTTAAAGTCCTTTGGTCAAATCAGCCTCTGTCTGCCATATATTCTATAGAGAGGTCATCACGTAAGGCGCCGAGTCCCTGTTCCAATGCAGAGGAAACCCTTTTTCCATTACTGACTATGAACAAACACCAGGTGCTACCAAGGACGAAATCCAGGCTCCCACCACAGGCCACAAGTTCAATGAGTTTGCTGTTCTCAGCCTGTTTTTCCAGGAATCTACACCAAAGCCCTGTTCCAAGTGCACGGTGCAGTCCCCCAAGGGCCCGCGAGGGTCTGTATGGGCAACTTCCAGGTCAGAAAAGCGGTGGAGCGGGCAAGTGGATACAGTAGGGAAAACTCACCCTCGCTCTCCGCCAGCACTAATCCCATTCTTTAGACAGCTGTGCTCCCCAAAGCCCTCCTCGCCTTTCATCACTGAGTGCAATGCTCACTCCCTGGCGCCCACAAAGAAGTGTGGCACTCTACAGAATAAAGCTCTCGTGCTGATAAATGGGAGTGCTCCCTGCCCAATGCTTAATGTTGCATTAGGGAGGTATTGTGAAATTCAACAGAAACGGAATCAAAGCAGCATGGCAGCGTTCTTTTAAGCGAATGTGTCACAGCTAAGCACCCCCCTAATCGTGATCAGATATCCCGGTGCCAGATGCTGCCGTGTAAACTCAGCGGTGTCACCTGAACCCATTTTTATTCACAGCCTAAAACAAACTGCAAAGTAAGAGACACATAAAACAGCCCACACTGGGAATCAGCTCCTGCCTGCCTGCTCACAATAGGCCTTGTCGCCCATAAATCCTGCTCTCGGCACCATCAAACGCCGGGGGCCAGGGAAGCGGTTGGAGGGCAGGGACAGGGGGGTGGAGGGGGGAGAGGCATGTGGCATAAACCAGGAATAAGCCCCATCTGTGTGGACTGTTGACGGCTCTTAAAAAAAAACACCAGCCAAAGGATCTCTGCAGGGCTGCGCAGACACCGAAGCCATCGATAACGCTGCACTGCTGTAACCCCACAAGTCCAGTTCTCAGCTGGGAAGCAGCCAAAATATCCCTGTTAGGGTGAAGGTCACTTAGCGCTTTGTGGTTTTCACTGCCCATCACTGCAGGTTACAGAACAACAAACAGGTGCAGCAAAAAACAGCTGGCTGATCAGTGTGGATCCCTGCACTTGGCATGCCCAACCACAAGACTACACTGCCCTCTCTCATATGGAACTCTGGAGAACATTTCGCACCGAGAGAGCACTCTCCACCTTCAAAGGATCAGTTGCCCTGCAGAACGACCTGGGAGGTAGGTCAGGATTACCAGCTCCATTTCAGAGGGGGAAACCGAGACCCACAGAGGGGAAGGGTCTTACCCAAGGCCACAGGAGAGCCAGGAATAGGATTCAGTAGTTCCTGGCTCCCAGTGCTATGGAGCCTGGCATCCTGGATTGGTACATGTTAATCTTATGGCAGGCACACAGGGACCTGGTGACCTGTGTAACTATGCTGGGCCTTAGGGACAGAGATGACCGGCAGCTCACACAGGTGAGAATGCTCAGGTGTTTACGTCAGACCACATCATTACCCTGTAGCCCTTTTGCAGTCACGCTAGTCCTATTCCATCTGATGCCAGCCTGGAGAGGAGGGACAACGGGATCCCCAGGGGCTAGCTACTTAGGCCTCATTTGAACTAGAACGTTTGCACCCATGTAACTAAAACCATTTTAGAAACTAAATTTAATTAACGAGCGCAAGTCCTTTGTATAGACACTGAAATGGGGTTAAGAGATTCACGTCAGTGCAGCCCAGTCGATTCTGTACGAGCTAACCCGACAGGCGTTACCCTGGTTTAACCAACTACGTTTCTAAACAGACTGTGTTAAGTCAGTGCATCTTTCTTGTGCAGACAAGGCCGTGCAGCTGCCAAATAGCCTTGAGAAAATCGGACATCCACAAGGCACACTTGGGAGTGCTTCTAAGAGGGTTAGCAACAGGGAAATTTTAACAGTCTACCTTGATTTCAAAGGGCTGGCCATTGGAAAAACAGGAGCTGCTCAGACAAGAGCTGAACGATGACGCCCGTAAGCTCCCAATGGCTCGTCAAGGCCCCTACCAGAAAGCAGCAAGAGACACTGGCTCCAAAACACTTGCAAGTCACAGCAGCATGTCTAACACTTCTGTGCCAGCTCCATGCTGGAGCACCGACCATCTGGTCAGAAGCACGAAGCCACACGGCCCAAACCTGCTGAGCACCAGGCCCTGCTGTGGAAGGGGGAGGGAAAGGGTGATCAAGACCATAGCAAGAAGCATCATCTGCTCTGCTGAATGTGGCTTCCCTGAAGGAGGCCCAAGAGCAGCTGGAATTCAGCCCAGTGGCCTACCAGGCCTCCAGAGAGGAGTCGCCAGACTGGATTCCCTGCCAAAGTTCCTGTCCAGAACAGGACACTGCATCCTCCTCAGCAGCAGCCTCCAATCCCCCTCGACTCAGCAGCACATTCCAGCCATGCACTGCAGAGAGCAACAGTGCACCAGCCTTCATCCGATTACTGCCTGAGCTGCACTGAGAATAGAAGTGGACAAATCCTATTTGCTGAGCATTTGACTTCTTTAGAGGCAGCAGAATTTGAGGACATTTCAAAGTGGCTCCTGCCAGGCAAGGAGGGAAGAGAATGAGGCCCTGGGAAAGAGGGACCTTCTGACACCCATCTCTTTCCATTGCAAATTCAGCTGGGTGGGTTTGCAGGAGGAGACACAAGCACATTACAGATGTGCTAGAAGTTCAGTCTGCACAGCACAGAGCTCTGCACCAGCTGCACAGTGGGTCAGAGCTGCGAGGCTCCAAAAGGATACCCAAGGTTGAGCATCTGGCTATTGACGCTGCCAGCTATAATTAAATACTGCAGCCTTCCTGCCTGGGATCCTGCACACACTCCCAGATGCTCTGGCTGGAGGTACATTCTAATCAGCACAGAAATGATGAAAAATTAATTAAATGGAGTGTGCCGGCTCTGCTGAGTCGGGGCAGTGCTGCTTGGGGGTGCAAATCCCTCCTGCAAACCCAGCCTTGGTCCAGTTAGTTAACATCTCAGCAGGTCCCCGATCCAGAAGCACGCTGCACACTCACCTTTCCGTGAGTAGATGCTGTCGTGCCGAGAGCTCCCACCTTTCTGGAAATAAACAGAACGGAAATCGGAAGAGAGTTAGTTCTGTCCTCATAAGGATGGTCCCTGCCAAGGCACTGAAAGGAGGCAGGGCTGGTTTAAAATCTCCATTGCTCACAGTGCCTCTGAGACCCTGACTGTATTATAGTGGGCCCTGTAGAGGGACACCAGGGAGTAACACTTCAATTAATTAATATTTGTGAAAGCACTTGGAAGGCAGAGTTCTAGAAAATGCTCCTGTTTAAAAAAAAAAAAAAAAAAGTTTTTGAAAACAAGATTTCTTTAATTTGTTTCCCTGACATCTCAGGAGATTAAATTTGCATTATCTAGCCTCATTCACGCCTGAACATGCAGTTCAGAAGAAAGAAGACAGTGAAACTGACCAGGCAAGTTTCACAGTCTACCACTCACACCCTCGCAGGATGCTGCAATGGCTAGGGTGCAAGCTCTGCAGGGATGCTTCCATCCAGCCGTTTTAATGTACTTAAACCCCCCCCAAACCTTTCTACCTGGCACTGTCTCTTTAGCAATGCTCTTTTTTGCCCTTTGGAGCAAAAGAATCTCTCCCCCACAGACTTGGTTTTGAGCAGATGGTTTAGCTAACAAGTACACCCTGCTTTTTCATTACAAATAAAAATATGCCCATTTGTATCATTACCAGTGGGGTCACCCGATCCCACATGCAAGAATCAGACGTTCCACAGCTGTCTAACCCAGAGCCTGGGAAACCTGGCCAAGCGGTCCCCCACTACTAGTTATTTGTCACGTTTCAGGCACGGAAGAGCCTTCGTTCCAATAAATAAAATAGTAACAAATAGGATGCTGCTGCGGGAACTCTCCAAGGCATCTGGAATACAGCGGTTAATGGTTTATTGCTATCCCTTGGCATACAGAAAGGGCCCTGGACTTCCACAAGGTCTGGGAAATTCAGCCAAGGCACAGCTGCTCGGCTACTCTTACATTCCTTAGCCAGCCACAGCTGTGAGGGAAGTGGTCTGTGCTCACAGCAGCCGCTGGCTGCACACGCACCTGCCGCTGGGGAGCAGTGGCATGTGCGACCATGGAGCGGAACTGGACATCTGCTTCTTTAGCTACAGAGGCCTGAGAGCCGCTTCATCCCCTACCCTAGAATTTCTGCCCAGGAGTGGCAAGGAAGAGTTTAAGGGGAGGGGAATTGGTGGTAGGCCCAAAGGCAGTGGAGGCTGGAGGAGAGAAAGGAGACTCTCTTCCAGGAAGATCAGTCCTAGTTCCAGTTTCCACCAACTCAGCTTCCTGTCTCCCTAGGCACAGAGATTCCAGTGAGGCCTCAAGGCCTGATGGCATGCTACCGGCAGCACAGCACAGCTCAGCTATCAACACAAGGCTCTTGTACACAAATATCTCCCCTGGGAGAAGGGATGGGTGTGTGCTTGCACTCAAGACTTCGCTGACTTGTTCCCAGATTGACCACGGAGCCTTTGAGTCTTTATTCATTTTAGTCAGCTGGTGAAATTCACCTTGGTGTCCTGAAGGAACTAGCTGAAACAATCTGGGAACCATTAGTGATCATCTCTGAGAACTCCTGGAGGATGGGTGAGGTTTCGGAGGCCAGAGAAGGGCAAACCTAGTACCTATCTTTAAAAGAGGAAACAAGGAGAACCCAGGGAATTATAGCCCAGTCAGACTAACTTCAACACCTGGAAAGATACTGGCACAAATTATTAAGCAACCAGTTTGCAAGCCCCTGGACGATATTAGGGTTATAAGTAATGACAAATCCATGTCGGCTAAGAACAAATCATGCCAAAACAACCTCATTTCCTTCTTTGACACGGTTACTGGAATAGCAGATGGGGGAAAGCAGCAGAGGTGACAGATCTTGATTTTGGCGGGGCTTTTGACGCCGTCACATGGGACAGTCTCAGAAACAAACTAGAGACATGTGGCTTAGATGAAATTATCAGAAGGTGGGGGCAAAACTAGTTGAAAGACCGTACTCAGAGACTAGACACCAATGGTTTGCTCTCAAACTGGGAGGGTGCCTCTAGTGGTGTCAGGCAGGGGTCAATCCTGGGTCTGGTGCTATTCGATATTTTCATTAATGATTAGGATAATGGAGTGGAGAGTTTGCTTATAAAATGTGCAGATGACACCAAGCTGGGAGGGGTTGCAAGCACTTTGGTGGACAGGAGTAGAATTAGAAATGACCTTGAAAAAGTCAAAAATTGGTCTGAAATCAACAAGATGAAATTCAATAGAGACAAATGCAAAATACTACACGTAGGAGGGAAAAATCAAATGCGCAACAACAAAATGCAGAATGACGGGCTGGGGGTGGTACTACTGAAAAGCATCTGGGGGTCAGAGTGGATCGCAAATGGAATATGAGTCAACAACAGGATGTAATCGCAAAAAAAGGCTAAGATCATTCTAGGATGTAGTAAGAGGATTTGCTGCTCCACATGCTGGATTCAAGGTTGTGTTTACCAACCAAAACTATGCCAGCGACGCTGCCGTGCTTGCAGTGAGGTCACAGAATTTCAGCCTTGCCCTCCAAAGTTTTCAAGATGCCATCTGCACTATACGGTTGAACAGACGTCCAAGATCCAGACCCTTGGAGCTGGGCCACCAGAACTCCTCGTGCAGGCGGGGTCGAGCACCATGGAGAGCGCTGACAAGTTCATCCGGCTAGGCTGCAAACAGAGTTCAAATGATCACAGCAAGCCAGTTGGACTTTGACTAATAGGTCTCATTGCCTCCTGCATGAAGTCCATGTCTTGCTTACGGGTGCAAAAATGTCTGTGCTGAGATGAATTTCAGATCTATCAAACCTGTGTACTACCTGTATTGCTATACAGGCCAGAAACCTGGACCCTCTTACAGGCAAACTTGGAGCAGCTAGAGGCATTGCTGCAACACCAAATCCTGAGCATTAAGTTGTTGGACTTGGTGCAAAAATCACAAAGATCTGACCTTCCTTCAGTTGCTCAGTTTACTCAAAAGTGGTATGGGTACTCTTCAGTCACGTCACCAGGATAGCAAAAACACCCAAGCATATCGTGCTCTCGAGCTCTCCATCGACATCCCGCAGGGTCAGCCCAGAGATTACAGATCTGCTGGCTTGAGCCAGATCTGGGAACTTCACTACACGATGCCTGATGTGACACCATCAACCATGGTCATTCTGGCCGGTACAACGGTGCTTAGTACCCTAGGCATGTTTGCCGATGAGGGTGCACTAGCTTGATTCACTGTTGTGTTATTGTGCTCTCGCATTTTTTTCCTTCTCCAGGCACAGGCTGAGAATTATGGTCACGTCTTCCCCTGAATTATTTCCTATCACAAACATTAAACACGCCTCCCACAAATGGCGCTCTTCTGGAATTCCACTTTTATTCTCTCAGAGAGTCCAGACCCACATTGTTCAGTCTGAAAGTTCACAGATGATTTCACCTCCACAAATTCCCCTGGGACCTGACCACCAGTTGGATTCTTTCTGTCCCACACAGGTTTGCCGCCTTCTCCTCTGTCCTTAAACACCCTCCCTCGAGTGTGTCCCCGCCCCCCACCCCCCCCCCTTTCCTTGCCTCTGTCTAGCTAAACCCTCTTCAACAAAACCCTACCCAAAAAATAAAATAAATAAGTTGTAGCATTAAGATAAGGTTTGCAGACCCTCATTTGGTTCCCTTGGCCTTTATGGTCTATATTTTCCACTGCCCTGTCTGCCAGATCTATGCAGACCATAAACTCTTCAGCAAAGAGTGTGTCTCCGGTTCTGTGCTAGTATAGCGCCTCGCACAATGGAACCGCGGTCTGGGTTGGGGTCCCTAGGCACCACCACCATTCAATTATAAATTATACAAATCATTATGTTATCACCAGCAATGCAGATTCTGCATCTGGAACTCGGAACCATTTGGCTGGAAGTGGAGCAAGGTTTAACGAATTCCAGCTTACTGCCCTGCAGCAGTGCTGGCTCTGCCAGGCTAAGAGGAACAGGCACCTGCTTGTGTCAGTGGAGCCAGGAGATAGGAGAAGTGACCAGGGTCTCTTTCTCCAGAGTCACAGCTGCGTGTTAAGGGGCACATTCACTAACAATTCAAAGCCCAGCGTTTGCCTCCCGAGACCCACATTTCCCTTCCTGCGCCCACACTAGCAGGGATGCTGCAAGTGGGATTGGCCAGCACTGTCAAGCCAAGATACAATTCTGTTCTTTGGGTGCTGAACATCCATGGCTCACCCTGTCCTGTAGCTCACTACCCAGAAACACTCAGACAACTGGCTACAAGACATGGAGGTGAGGTGACTCCCCAGCTGTGCTCCAGGAAACGTCTGAGCAGGTTGAAGTGCCGGGTGTTTCCTCACTTACCAAACAGGAGAGCATTTGTCATTGCAGCACCCACGAGGAAACACAGAGCAACCGCTGGATTTGCAACACTGGGCCCAGCTAGCCTGCATGCCTGGACTTCATATCGTTGTGTGCTGTGGCAATGCATGGATGGTCCTCCAAGATTCATCAACCCACAGGCTCCAAAGCCCAGGAGGGCCCATTGTGACCATCTAGGCTGACCTCCTGTTTAGCACAGGCCAGGAAACTTCCCCCAAATAATTCCCAGAGCAGATCTTTTACTAAAACATCCAGTCGTGATTTTAAAACGATCGGAGACGGAGAACACACCACTGCCCTCGGGAAATTGTTCAATGGTTAATTCCTCTCACTGTTAAAAATGTACTCTGTATATCCAGTCTCTATCTGACTAGCTTCAACTTCAAGCCTTTGGATCGTGTCCCACCTTCCTCTGCTAGACTGAAGAGCCCATTATCAAATATATGTTCCCCCTGAAGGTATGGGCAGACTGCCCTCTAGTCACCCTTTAGCCTCTCTTTGTGAAGCTAATTCGATTGAGCTCCTTGAGTCTATCGCTATCAGGCAAGTTTTCTAATCCTTCCTGTGGCTCTTCCCAAACCCTCTTCAGTTTATCTGCATCCTTCTCAGATGGTGGGCTCCAGAACTGGACACAGCATTCCAGATCAGGAGCCCATCCTGGTGGGCTCTGCACAGAGACATCAGGAGAGACAGCCCCTGCCCTCTGGAGCGGACAATCGACATAGACAAGACAGACACAGGGTGAGAGGGGAAACGGAGGCACAGGACGGCGAGTGACTGGCCCAAAGGCACCCAGCAGGTCGATGGCAGGAGTCTTTCATCACCTACTCCAGTGCTCTAGCCACTGGGCCACCCTGTCACATCCCTCTCACGAGACCCTGCACGAGCCCACCCTGGGTGCTGGGCTGCTTGGCTTGTGGCCATACAGCATCACGCTGCTACGCCTCTAGCTGGGGGCAGTCGGCCCCTCCCCATGACTACAAAAGGAGACAAGGAGAGCGACACGTACCCCACAGTCCCGGCTGGCTCGGCGGCTCTGGGTCACGTACTGGACCTGCCACGGCAGGGGCTGGTACACGAGATAGGGCAGCGGCTCCTCATGGAACAGGCTGGTTCCGAGCTGGGTTGTGGAGAAAGGCAATGCCAGTCAGAGAGACTCGTCTGTACACTGAACCACTGCCCACTTCCAGGGAGATTAGCAAGAGCCAGTGCTAATGTTTGCACCATGCTCTCCTGTGCGCACAACTCCTTCCTCTCCCTTAGGTCCTGTGACATCCTCGCCACATGCCTGCGGCAGGAGAGGACCAGCACCCCGCTGTACACATGGGAACTGAGGCCCAGTGAGACTAAGGGACTTTCCCACACTCACACAAGAGGTCTGGGGCAGGGCAGGGAACTGACCCCGAGCCCCGGGCTAGCACTTTAACCATTGGGCCTTCCTGTCTCCAGCTGGTTAGATACTGCAGTGACACAGACTCAGCCACTTGCCAAGCGGACCTGGGCAAGTAGGAGGAGCAAAAAGACAGTTACATTTACACTTTGTAACCTGAGGTAACGCACCAGTCCAGGTGCCAGATGTTACTCAGATGCCAGCCCAGAGCCGGGGGGGGCAGTTTGTGGCCCATCTGAGATTAGGCTAAGACCCCAAACCTATTTGAGAGCCGTAATGTCTGCAAATCCTTTTGCCTGCTGCTTATGCCCAAAGCCCCTTTTGGACACATAATCTTCCACTTGTGACATCACAGTCAGCTGCCATGGAGATGGTTCCGAGGTCACAGGCAGCAGATTAGGAGAAGATGGGCCCGGTGCCACAGGCAAGCGCACAGTTACAGCTGAGGTTTGCCATGTGGCATCAGGACGTTACATAAGGCCCAGCAGTGGGGCTGGCACAAGAGGCTGGAGCTTATTGCCAGGTGTGGTCTGCTCACAGGAAACGCTCTCAAAGGCTCCTGCCCCCTGTGTCTCCCCTGGGGTCACTCCTGGACAGCTCACACTGCATGGAGAGGGACCATGCCTGCTGGCAGCTCAGTGCATGGCCTTGGGAAAGCCCTTCCCTTTGCCCCACTGTGGGGACAACACCTGCCTCCTCGGGCATCACACGGCTGAATTCATTAACGTTGGTAAAGTGCTTTGAGATCCATGACTGGCTGGCGCCAGAGAAGAGTCTACAGAAGAGGGACGTACGGTCAGTGCAGCCAGATTTCCTCCTCCCCCAGTAGGGATGTTTCCTTAAACAGTCAGTAGGGCCAATAATTACATAACGGGCTTGGAAACTGACACTGTTTGGGAGAAGAGAAATTAGTGTCTTTTCAGCCTGCCCAGATTCCCCTCTACAGAGAGCAACTGAGAGGCTTGACTGCAAAGTAGATAACTCAGATTTGAGCTGGGGGACCCCCACACGAGGCAGAGCCATAGCCCCAGACAAGGGAAGGGTGGGAATCTGCAGTCTTACCCCCAGCCCCATGAGCTCGGTCCCCAGTAGTCAGATTTGCAGAAGCAGCAGCCATCTCCAGGGCAGAGCCCAGGCTCACACTGGCTCCAGCGCATGCCCACGTGAAAAAGGACAGCACTGCTTGGCAGAGCCGTCACTAAGGATGATAAACACCCAAACAAACACTGTGGAAGACTTGCTTTGGTTACTAACGCCACTGTACTAGAGAGGATCTCGCAGCTGCATTCCATGACCGTCACCTACATCATGTTCTCTCCAGCCACACCGCTGGAATTTGAAAAGGGGGGAAAACACCCATTGTGTGAGATTAATGGAGCCCAGGGAATAGCAGGCATCCCCAGGCTTGCAGCGTGCCCAGACAGTGCCAGCTCTGTGATGCACAGCCAGCGCCACCTGATTTGGAACCCTTGGCCATGAACCCCACCTTTCCAGGCTCAGCAGGAGGCTCCACCGGTGTGGTCGCCAACACATGAAGGAGAAGGGAGGCCAGAGGCTGGGGGACTTCCAAGCCAACAAGAACCAGAGTTCCTACTGTCCATAACATAGCAACACCTCACACGCTCTGAATTAACTGAATAACAAGCTCCCTAGAAATAAAACCCAGCATGACACCAAGGAAGCCCGAAAGCCCAGCCTGGACTCACCTGTCCCAACGCTTTCACCATGAGGAACAGCGCAGTCATCAGTGTGGCCAGCATGGTTGGACTCCACAGTGGACTCCCCCCGCCTACAGGTAACAGAAAACTCTTCTGTAAGAGAAACCCGACTGCCTCAGTGTCACCAGCAACTGAAATGGACCCTTCTCTGGCTGCAACAGGGCAGACAACCTCCCAACCCCTTAATGAGCTTAGTGCTCGTTCTCCTCCTGCCGGAGTAATTGTTTGCTGTCCTTTTGCTCTTCTAATTGCTGGGCCTTGTCCAGCATATAAGGCACCAGTGCATCCTCTTCACCCACCCCCTTCAAGAAATGAATGGACCCACCGAGTGAGGATTTAAAGAAACAGGGATGCGGCAAAGTCAGGCGCTGGTCTGTGGCTTGTGGGATTACAGTAGCACAGCAATGCCTCTAGCATCCAGTCAAACATCTGTTTTTCAATTAGGGACGGGGATTTTTCAGGGCTTTGCAATGCTCCCTGCATGGCCAAAGCTGCTGACAGGGCAGGGGGGAGAAGGGACCTGACTGCTTCGATTATTGCCATGACAAATTGATGTGTATCAGACCAAGATACACCTGTATAGCTGGCAGGGTGCTCTCTGCCCAGCTCCCCAAGACCCCACCTGAGCTGGAGGGGGGCAAACCCTAAGGTACAGTGCAAGACACTGGCATTTAATAAGGCTTTTAATTGATTTTTCAAATGTAATTAGCAATGGCTGGGGTGAGGTAGTCTGCTGTCAAAGCAGGGCACGGAGCCTCTTACTGAGCCAGCAATAAGCACCATAGCTGAAAGCAACCCAGACAAGGGGCCCCTACAACCAGCAGGCCACAAGCGGTCACAGAAATAAAAGAACCATTTACTTCCCCACATGGAACTCGGCATCACTCTCCTTCTTAACACGAGGTCAGAGAAAACACAATCCGGAAAGCTACTTCCAAAGCACTTTGATACTAGAGTGATGGGTGCTGGACACAGCCCCTCAGGAGACTGAAGCTGTGCAGGGAGAGACAGGCAGGCAGGCAGCTATCCCCACAATTACTTGACTTACCTCGAGGAGAG
This sequence comes from Chelonoidis abingdonii, assembly GCF_003597395.2. Taxonomy (NCBI): domain Eukaryota; kingdom Metazoa; phylum Chordata; order Testudines; family Testudinidae; genus Chelonoidis; species Chelonoidis abingdonii. The sequence goes on along the minus strand of NC_133786.1, from coordinate 18,505,278 downwards.
AAACCCCAGGAAAGGACAGCCTAGGGCAATACTCCATCAGACTTCTGCTGTAGCTGCCCTGCCTCCCCCCCCGACTTTTTAACAGGTTTCAGAGTAACAGCCGTGTTAGTCTATATCCGCAAAAAGAACAGGAGTACTTGTGGCACCTTAGAGGCTAACATGTATTTGAGCATAAGCTTTCATGGGCTAAAGCCCACTCAGCCCAAGAAAGCTTATGCTTAAACACTTTAAGGTGTCTCAACTGCTCAAACCCTCTGTTCAGCCTCCCAGCCCAGCAGGCCTTTCATCACAAAAGGATCACAAGGCACTTGACGGAGTGGGCTGAGCGCAGGAGTGAGGATGGCAAAGCTGGAACTAGATGGAAGAAGAGAGACCATCGAACCCTTGGAATAGACTCCTTTCTCCCCCCCCCCCCCCCGGCTTAGTTTCCTTGGTCCTTCTATTGCAGCATCTCATCCACTATGAATCACTCTCCCCTTGTGCAAAATCCAGCACTTTAACTAGTTTTACTTCCCAAGAAGAGCTGCTTTTCAGTAGTCATCAGAGCTCTACGTGGCCCTAAATGGGGCAATGGAAGAGGAGGAGCCAACGCTCCCCTCTGGATTTCTCCCTGGCAGCCAGTGTCCATGGGAGATCAGCTCAGGAAGAAACAGGAGTTTCAACAGCACAGGCAAATAATCTTCTCACCTTGCTGGGAGCACCAGTGGGCACGGTTCTCTTCTGCCAGCTCCACACAGGACCGTGGCTTCCCAACAGTGGCGGGAGCACGGAGAGAAGCAGGCCCTTGGAGAAGAGCACAAACACCCCACATTCAACCAACTGCTGTGGGAGTCACCAGGGGCTCTGCAAGGACACTGGTTTCTAGGCAGACAATCAGGCTTCACCTGGTCTATGCTTCACAGGACACGGACGGTTTTACACATCACCATCCTGGGACGCGGGCTTTTGTCATGAGTTCGCCCTTTCCTCTGGTGCTGCCGGCAGGCACTTTACCTGACACGTGGGAGCAGCCTTGAGTCAGGTTGGCCATGGTTTGGGCATGCTTCACTTTGACCTAGGGAAGAAAGGAGGCAGCAGAAGCAAGTCCATAGCAGGCCCCAGCCGACTGATCTCTGCAGTAGCAGCAGCGGAGGTCACTGGGGTGAGCAGAGCACAAGGCAACGGTGTGCTGGGGCAGTTGGAGGCAGAAGAGAAGGCTCCTGGCGCCAGTGGTGGGTGGATGAACAAGAGCCAAGGAGCCACAGACCGGCCATTCGGGAGCTATCGCACAGCCAGCCGTATCACAGTAGTTCATGACACACATCCAGCACCATGCAGCCCTCAGACCTGGAACCAGCGATTCTGATGCAGGCTGGCTCTCGATAAGCCCCAGGGCTTCAAGGGGATGGTCGACAAGCTAAGTCTTTGATGCAAGAGCACTCCTTCACGGAAAGCGATGCAGGGCAGCACAGACCCAGCTAGGAAGAGCTCAGAGGATAGTCATCTGGCTGACAGAAGGACTTGAAGGGGAAGAAAAGACAGTGGCAGGAAATGAGAGGGAAAGAGAAACCACGAGGATAAAAGGGGGCACCGATCCTGCCTGATACTCAGTGAAATGGCTCTCTCAGCGATCCAATCAGCAGCCTTCGGAGAGAACAGGGTGCTGAAATAGCACTTGGGAAGTCACTGCTGTTATAAAATAAATGTAAAAGTCAATAGTGACAGCCAATCCGCAGTTACCCAGGTGCCAGCCAGCTGCCTGGGGAGCTGCCGAGTAACACAGGGAGAGGTGGTCCCCACCAAGTACCACATAGCACAGGCACAGCTCTGTAGAGACCCCACCACACCTTTAAAGAGCGTAGTTGTAATTAACTCCCCCGCAGCCTTGATCTATTCCAGCCAGAGACACTTCTCTCTCAGCCCTCCAGCTGGTATCACCCTGGTGTCTTCCAGCACACCTGGCTTACCACCTTGGCACAAGCTTGGGAGGAGAGAGCCACTGCAGAGGTGCATGGAGAGCGGTGGGAGAGATGTCCGTGAGAAAACCTGGCTCAGGGTTGCCCACAATGAGTTTCCTACTGGCTGAAAGCTGCATGGACACCATCTCTTGTAGCTCCATTTCCTAGCGTTCTAGTACCCCATTTAGCACCCTGACCAGATAACGAATAGACTTGTTTGTGCAGCAGTCTTTGAACTTGGCAGGATAACAGCAATACACCTTGGAGAGGAGCGAAGGAAGTGTCTGAACGTAAAGAGCAAGGTGGGTACCAGGGCTGGGTTCGAGGGAGGGAGACAAAAAACAAAGCTGCAAACACCACCATTGTACAAAATAGATCTGTCTCAATTTAATTTGCATACAAAACAGGACACAGCTTAAAGCGTCGCAAGGGGGAAAAGAAACCTGCAACAGAAACACAGTAATTTGGTTACTAAAATAGTCTTTTACCCACACAAAGAATATACGCTCTCTAGAACGCACAGGTCTAATTCCAGGTCTTCTGCTGCGCGTGCTTTGGGTATAATGTACGAATGACTGCAGAGGGGTTCAGTACCAGGGAAAGCCAGGACAAGTGGGGCTGTTAATAAAAATAGCTGAGGTCTGCCATGTGGTTTTCTCAATAGCTGAGAGAGACTAAAAGCAAAATCCCTGCAGGCAAGGATTTGTGTGATCTGGTACAGCGGGCAGGAAACCTACATAACGATCCACTCAAGGCAGCTCGGTCAGTCCGTACTGCTAAGTGTGCCCTAGGCAAGGCCATCAATCAGCATGCTGTGTTATATCAGCAGTGCTTCTGGGAGTCACCTGCCCTCAGTTTACCAGCAAGGAAAGGGGTAAGAGATGCTGGTGCCAGATCCTGTGAATACAAATCCACCCCCCTGGATCTGTCTGCAGAACCAGTCCAAGCCCTTGTTTAAGGACAACAAAGTCAGGTAGCTCACATTAAAAAAGTTGGGTATTAGTTAAAAAGTTATAAAATGTAAAAAGACATTTTCTCTTGCTTAAAAATTTATGTAAAAAATTTTCGGTTTGTGTGTAAACACGTCCCTGAAGCATTTGCAACCCGAACTATTGCAACCAGGTGTAGCGTATGAGAATCAGAAAGCAAAACGAACCAGACAAGGTCACTTTCTGTTTAAGCCTATTCTCACTATCCAAGCTGAGAAATGCAATCAGTATGAAAGGGTGGAAAGCTACAACCTCCAGTCATCTCTGGTAGGAACTGTTTGAAGGATGATTCCTCATCCCTTTAATGCAGATTTTTAGTCAAAACAATAATTGCCAGAAAGAAAAATGTTTAAAAAGCATAAATATCCCAAGCCAGCTTGGAGGAATGATGGCTAATGACACAGCACCACGTAGCAGCTGGAAATGCAGCCTCTACCCTCACCTCTGCATTTCTTCCTCACTGCCCTGACCCAGAACTGAGGCCAGGATAGGATGATATTTTTTAAAGGCTGTCTTCAGGCAAATGCAAAATGGGTTTCTAATTTCCACAAGGCAACGACTCAAGCTGCAGCCACTCAAAGGGACTGGCCCAACGCTGAGGAAAGCGTCTCACAATGGACTTCAGTGGCCTTGGGATTGGCCCCCAATTGGGGAGCTGACAGATACTTGGCACCCTCCCTGCCGTACAATCCCATTGCTCATCTGCTCTGCGCGTTTTAGAGCTGCACTGTCTCGGAGGGCTGCCTCCTCAGGTTCAGGCACTGCAGCATGAGCGAGTGCTCAGACACAGAAGTGCCTTTCCCACTCCAGAAAAGTAGCCTCTTCGGAGCAACACTGGCTTGCACCACACTACTGAAACCAGCTGGAGGGGCCCAGCAAACGGAGGAACTTAAAAGCACAGGCGGCTGCAGTCAGAAAAGCGACCATGCAAAGCAGAAACGACCTTATCCAACATGTCAGCCTCCACTCTGACCCCGTCAGAGCCGTTTCTCTGACCAAACCAGCTCTCCCCAACAAGTCCTGCAGAGCAGATACAGACACAGCAGCGAGCCAGCTCCTAGTCTGCCTCGCGTATAGTCAAGCTCAGCCCTTGTCGGAAATGGCCCTAAGCCAGCCTAAGTCTGAGCACTTGGCTTGGCGGGGGCTCTATCTATTATTGGTGGTTATCCAAGGCCACACATATTCATATAGTTCCACTGACACCAGTAACAAAGGGTGCATCGCTGGAGACCAGCCATAGACTCTCCCACGACAGCCTCTGCCCACCATGTCCTCCAGCCTGGCTCTCAGCAAATCCAGACGGGAGAGAATCCAGACAGACTCCCACCACTGGCTTTTCGAATCACCCTGACTTAAACTGCACAGTTTGGGGGAGTGGGGAGGTCTCCTCCATCGCATCAGCCCTGTAAGCCATCCCCTGTCATCCCCACCGGGCACCGTCTGGCCCTATGGCTTCTGCCCTGTCAAAAAGAAAGTGTGTTTGTTAAAACCCTTCCCAAAGGGTTAGCCTCCACTGTCCCCTGAATACAAAACATTTTCAACTAGAAACAAATTCAACATTGGACATTAAAAAGAATCCTGACTATAACAGGAAAAGAAAACCAACTCCGTTCGGTCAGGATGTGGTGCCCAGAAGCTCTGACTATATTGCTTTCGACTGTGCTCTTCCATGTAAAAAGTTATAGCCATTTCCTTTTCATTCTCTCAAACTCAAGTTTGTGCCACAGAGGCCAGGTCTGAGGTCACCTGCAACCTCTCTTTGTTGTGAATCCACAGTGCATTCTTTTCCTCTAGCAAGTTTCCTGTTGGCATTCACCTCCTCCCCTGCAACAAGTTATTCCAAGTCCTCGGTGAGACACATTTCCATCAGGAATACTAACGAGGGAACTGTTGATTTACTGAAGCCCTGATATTTCGGCACTGGATTAAGCAGTCTATAAAGTATATTTGGATACATTACAGGATTAGAAGAATTCACTTGGGAAGTCCACTTCCACCCTCCTCCTGGAAAAAAAAACTTTATTTCAAGGGCAGAGAAAAAGCAAGACAGACGAAAGACCACTGGGTACCACTGCAATGCAATGTATTGTAAGAGGGAACAGAGCGCAGCTGTGTTGCTCTTTTGCCAGGCTCTCTCCTGGGGCAGAGGGCTGGGAAGGCTCTGCCCCTCTCTGCGGGGGCTCCGTCACCTTTCAGTAGTGATACACTTTAATCTGGTTGTTTTCATCCAGTCCGAGCTGCACCAGGCCAGGGCTGCTGGCAAAGGGCTTCTGTGTGCTTGGAAAGAGAGGACTGGAAGTTCAGTGAAGGAAAAGCACTGCTTCCGTGGGAATTCAGCCTGCGTGAATGTAGACATGGGAGGAGGACAAGTCCCCAGCAGCAGGAATCAAGCCTCATGCTCACATGTTGTGTTCAGACCTCTGCACACAGGTCAAATAGACTTAAAGCAGGATTATGGAACTCAAAGCAGCACTGGGCTCAAGACAGATTGCTCTATCACAGGGACCCAGGGATTTGATGCCCATATCAACATGCGCTGCAGAGAGTTACAGCTGCAGCATAATGCTGTTCGAGAGCACGAGGGACCTGTTACCCCATTTAGCAGCACGACGAGATCTTTCTAGTGGCTCTTCTCCCTTTGACTCAGTTGCACAGCACAATAACCATTGCTTCCAACTCCTGAGCATCTTGCCAGAAACTGCCCACAGCACAAACAGCAGTGCTGTTAGATGGCTGATGGGGACCAGGTGGAGGAGGGAATATCTTTTACTGGGCCAACTTTTGTTGGGAAGAGATTGAGAGACACTTTCAAGCTACACAGAGCTCTTCTGCAGGGCTGGGGAAACTTATTCAGTGTCCCCCAGCTACATATGAGGTGGAACAGATCCTTTAGCGTAAGCAGATAACACATATTTCTCTCCCCAACAGAAGCTGGTCCAATAAAAGATGTTAGCTCACCACCTTGTGTCTCTAATATCCTGGGACCCACACGGCTACACCACCACTGCATACAGGGACCAGACTGACCCCAAGAAACTAAATCCTTCATTTCCCAGCTCCTCCTCTGCTATTGTTCCCGTGACCACTCAGAGCAGTGCAGTATCTCGATTAGAAGTGGCAGTGGTTGGGGCCATCACTGCAGAACAGTGAGGCACAAACAGAAGGGATTTGTCTAAGGTCACAGTGAGTCAAGACACAGCTGGGAACAGAATCCAGGAGTCCAGCCTGAGTCCTCCTTCTGCTGAAACCACTCGATACACTGTCCCTTGCAGAGACAAAACCAGGAGGCTCTGAGGTTTCACAGCCGCTGCTCAATGCTTTGCTGCTCCATAGTCACTCACTGCCTGCTTTCTGCTTCTACCGACAGCAGCACCAGGAGCGCAAAGACAGACAAGACCAAAGCAAAGGATACACTTTGGAATCCTTCCTGAAATTTTCCAGCCATTTCTTGTTGGCATCAATCATTCCCTGGACACTAGTACTGTCTGTCTCAGGGCCTCGGAACTGGGAACGCTGGAACAGGCGGATTTGCTCACTGTCAAGACAGAGAGAAAGAAAGGTATGGCAAGAAATGAGCCAACGGATTAGACTGAAACGGATGGGCGGCTGTGGAAATAGGCACAGCTTGATGCAACAAAAAGCAACCTCTTCTTGTCTCAGTGTCCTGCCCTCCGCTCCCCTGCCAGACTGGGAAGAAGTTTCAGCAGCCATCTAACTCAGCTGCTGCCATTCTCCTGGTCTCTCTAGCATCACAAAGCCTCTGATATTGGCAAGGACCCCTGCATCCCCAGCTAACTCCATAGGAGTCTTCATTTACCCCATTATCCACTGCTGACAGGCAGCAGCAGTACACTCTTCTTCAGGAAGAAAGGGGGTAGGCAGCTCCCCACTAGTCTCTGCCCCTTCAGAAAAATGCAGTGTTGTTGGGTAGCAAAAGTCCAGCAGAGTGAGAGACGCTAGGCTGAACTTCCACCTTCTCTAACTGGATTAAGATACATGGAAGTTGCAGAGAAATGGAAAGAAAAAGCTCAGGAAATTAAGTTCCTATCTCCCCAGAGGTGTTCCCCTCACTCCAGGTGCTGCTTCGCCAGGCACAAGTTCTATGGGCATGGGAAATGATTCTAAAAGGGACTGGACTGCTGTCAAGGTTCAGAAGAGCAGCTGTTCATCAAAGATGAAACACCAGCTCTGAGCCTGCTGTAACCCAGCCAGCAGAGAGCTGTGCTACTGGGGGGGTCCTGTGCCAGCCTGGAACTGCAGAATAGCAAGACTTCTGCAATGGACTAGACTTGGGGGTTGTACCCAGGAATCTCACCACATTTTACAGAGCAATCAGTTAGAATGAAACACAGTGATCACACAAGTGTCCACTTGCAAAATGGTGACTTAAAATCAAGCAGAGCCAAGCAGCTGCAGCCCTATTGGACAAGTTGCAGAAAGGCATTCTGGGAAAAGTTCCTGGGCAAGGGAGATTCTGCATACATGGGGGATCTCTACAAAAGAGGCCAGGGAATCACCAGAGAAGCTGCTCCTTGCACAGGGAGAGCTTTGTGGTCATGCCTATCACTACGGCACCACAGTGGGCACTGCACACCTGGCAAGAACTCAGCTGCAGCACTGCAGCTAAGAGCCTCTTTTATTAACAGAAGGATGTGTTGCCTGGGGAAACAGGTTCATCCCATGCTCTTTTCAAAAGGTATCAAAGGATCTTTTATTTCCACCTGGCCACTAGGATCTCAACAACTCAGCCAAAAAGACACTGTCGCCCTGAGTGCAGCAGCCCTTCCTAACCAGGCCTGCGCTGCAGCATTGATCATAGGCATGAAATCACACTTGATGTGGGAATGGAACCTATAATATTCTGGTCTTGAAACAAGAGTGCTATTGGCTGAGCCTTCCTGGGATCGCTATTGTAAAACTGGCAACTGAGTATTTAAAAGGGAACCTGGCTAATAACTTAAGCTCTGAATCTAACCTATTTGATGTAACAAGTAGGTCAGAACAAAATCATATCTGACCTAGAAATCACACCAACTTAAAAACAAACAGCCAGCCACATTCAAAAGACCAGGAACCTTACCCTGCAGGCAAATAACCTAGATTGCTGTCCAAAGGGGCGGGACTTCCACTGAGCAATGGGAACCCACCTGGAAGAGAGAGAAACATTCAATACAGATACAGAAACATACACTGCAGGAAAGGCTTCCATCTTCCTGGTCACTGTTCGCATTACAAGCACATTATCCCTGCATGGTGCAGTCACATGCTGAGGCTCGTTTGGACTGCGCTTGTGGGAAAGCTCACAGCAGGATCTTTTGGTGCTTTCCACTCTGTTTCCAATGGGAGGCAGGGAACAAGAAATGCGCAAATTCCCCCTCCAATTCCTGTTATTTATTCTAACCTTACATCCTCCTCATCTCTAACTTCTATTGGGATCCCCCCTCAGGAATGGGACATCCCTTATTTCCACTAAGGCCTGGTCTACACTGGGGAGGGGGAGGAATCGACCTAAGATACACAACTTCTGCTATGAGAATAGCATAGCTGAAGTCGACGTATCTTACGTAGACTTACCTCACGTCCTCACAGCGCGGGGTCGACTGCTGTCGCTCCCCCGTCGACTCCGCTTCCGCCTCTCGCTGCGGTGGAGTACAAGAGTCAACGGCAGAGCGATCAGCGATCAACTTATCGCGTCTACATTAGATGTGATAAATCAAAGCCCGATAGAGCGATCACTACCCGCCGTTCCAGCGGGTAGTGTAGACGTACCTTAAGGGGAAAGACTGAATAGGAACTACATGATTCTTGATAAGCCTTGATGCCTGAATTGTAATACTCTATGCTCCTGGTTGTTGCCATGTTCTGAACGTGCTTTACTTCTGTGTTGCAAGGACTGGCATTTCATTGCTAACACAGTCCAATGCCAAAATGTTCCAACACGTTGCCCAAAGTTAGACACCTCAATCCATGCTCAGGCATCTGGTATAATGGCCTAATTTTCCAAAAGAACCGAGCACTGTGGCTCCCATTAATTTTAACACTATCAGGGTAGTATCCACAGTCAAGAGATAACAAATGAACAAGACAAAGTTGTGGTAAACCTGGGTTATTTCTATGGCTCAGGGAACAGATGCAAAATCTGGGCAATCGGAATTTTGGGGGGAGAATAATCAGAATTTCAGAAAAACACAAGTACAGTTTCAGAGGACAGTTCTTAATTGTGGGTAATGAGAGTTTACCTATAGCACGAAGAGAACAAATTAAAAGCAGAAGGACAAAATTCTGCTCTCAGAGTCACATGCCTCGCCAGTAGACTTCAAAGCCCAAGGGCAGAACTCACTACAGACTCTTCTAGGGAAGAGCATCCTCATTGACAAGGAGGAGACTGGTATGCAACACAGGAGCCACTCCAGACAGGATACAAATCAGAATGGCTGATGGGAATACGCCACAGACAAGTATCACACAACCCAAGATGCAACTCCTCAGCCGCACAGATTGTGCCAGCGAGGCCCTGTCTGTGCTATGTTTAGAGTTTCATCTCTAACAAAAATAAGCACCATTCTCTCAAAAGAGCCTGAGTGTTTCCTTGCCCCCAAAAGCCAGAGAACAGGGTCTCACCCACCTGGAATCAACACATGAGCAGAGGGTCTGCCAGTGTCACAACCTCCAAACTCAGGGCCAGGCTAGGGAGGCAATTTTCACCCGTGAAATGAGGCCACATGGCACAAAAAATGTAAGTCAATAGGCCCCATACAAATGTTTGTCTTAAGGCCCCTGTCTTAAACAGAGAGCAAAGGGTTAAGGTTTCTTTTACCTGTAAAGGGTTAACAAAGGGAACCACACACCTGACCAGAGGACCAATCAGGAAACCGGATTTTTCAAAGCTCAGGGAGGGAATTTTGGGGGGGGTGTCTTTTGTCTGTGTTTTTCTGTTCTATGCTCTCTCGGCTATGAGAGTGATTTCTATGTCCAGGCTTCTCTAATCTTCTGTTTCCAAGTTGTAACTACAAAGGTAGAAAGACAGTAAGCTTCTATTGTTTTTTTTGTATTTATATGTGTGTAGTTTGCTGGAATGTTTTAAATTGTATATCTTTTTGGATAGGCTGTTTATTCATTTTTCTGTTAAGCAATTGACCCTGTATATTGTCAACCTTGATACAGAGACCAGTTCTATGTCTTTTTCTTTCTTTTTATATAAAGCTTTCTTTTTAAGACCTGTTTGATTTTTCCTAGTTAGAATCACCAGGGAACTGGTGGGAGGAAGAAACAGGGGGGAAGGGAAAATCTCTTTCAGAGTTGCAAAGCGTACCTTTGCAGGGACTCTGACTGAGGGGGAAAGAAACTTGATTCTCTTGTGTTGCATTTCAAGGACTTGAATGGGTATCTCCTAGTGTACCAGGGGGGGAAGCCGGGGAGGAAATAAAGGGAGACAAGGGAGGGGTTTATTTCCCTTTGTTGTAGACCGGAGCATCTGAGTCTTGGGGTCCCCAGGGAGGTTTGGGGAGACCAGAGGGCGCCAGAGACTGGAAATCTGGCTGGTGGCAGCGCTATCAGATCCAAGCTGGTAACTACGCTTGGAGGTTTCATGCAAGCACCCACATTTTGGACGCTAAGGTTCAGAATTGGGATTTATGCTTATGACAGCCCCTTAAGGCAGTTACCCATGTTTAAGACCTAATGAAGTCAATGAGACAGGCACGCACTGAAGAGCTCTCTTGAATCTGCACCCAACTGTCTAGGCAGAGGGAATATTGTTCCCTTAGGGCGTGTACACAGCAGGTCACGGACACTGATGTCAGCGGCTGGCCCACATCGAAGCAGACCACATCCGAAGAGGGCATATAAAACAGAATGACTAGCAAGAATTTTCAGAGTGAAAACAAACCTGACATTAATCTTGGGGCAGCCATGGTTTTGCTGGCTAAGGATTAGCAGGCCATGGGGCTGAGGATTTTGTCTTTGGTTAAAAGGTTCAAATGGGATACAAATAGAAAAGGAAAATTGGCTCTCCTAAGGACATTGTAAATTGGGAGCCGTGTATCATCTGTCTCAATGCCCCTGTCAGTGTGTTTCCAGCCAGGCAGCGCAAGCTAAAAGAAAGTTCCTCCTCTTCTTTTGCTGGCTCCTTTAATGACTGCTATTCTTGTGCAAATGTCAGAAGCTGAAGTGCTCTGGAAACGGTATAATGAGATCAGCTTTGCACTTCACTTCCTGGAATAAGCTGCTGCTATCTCCTCTTCTTTGCAAATCTGCCACGTGCCCAAGTCCAGGGAGTTACACACACCAGACTTTCCTCAGAAAGTCTGCTACCGAAGCCCATTGTCTATTAGGGACACAAAGTCACATTCATTTCATCTGTGATTTTCACTCTCACCTGTTGAGGTGAACGGCTGCCCCTAGCACAGACTAGTCAGCCACTAGCCCTGAGCTCAGACTAAAGAGAATCAGTGGAGCTTCTGCGCAAAAGAGCTTCCATCACATTGCAGGCAATTCATCAAGCCAGCACTTCAGGAGGAGTCATTCCCCTTCAGCGCAGATGCAGAGCCATGAGTAGGGAAGGAAGTAAACAGTCCTGCTCTCTATTACACCCTTGCCCTTGGCCAGTCTGGGTCTCTCCCCTGTCCCATCACACTAGCTTGGGCCCAGGTGTGGTTCCGGCCCTCCCTGAGTCAGGCTGCAGACCTTGTATTATGCCCATTGTATTAGCCCAGCCTGCTATAGGGAATGGAACTCTAGCTTCACTCCCCTGTGAGTATTTTTATACCCACTGTCCCTGAGCCATGTAAACTGCAGAGAGAAATTATCCCAGAATAGCCCACACTGGGCCATCTGTCCCAAAGTGCTCCACCAACCACACTGGACTGTCTTCTCTCAGCAGTGAGATCCAGCTACATCTGGAAGGGGGAGACAGAAGCCAGCATGCTGCACAACAGGGAGTGATCATGGGCAACTACTCCCGCACCTTCAAAACTGCCACCAGCACAGTCCCACAGGATTCACACCTGTCCCCATACTAGTCAACAGAGAGCCTCAGAGAGCTGGCAAGATCCCCCAGGCCGAAGTACTGGCAGAGTGCAGACAGCACACAACCCTACGTCTCCTTCATGCGTAATGTCAACTGCTCCACAAACAGCGAGCTGAATTCAACACCAGGCTACAGCTGAACCCAGACAAGACTGAGGTGATGCTGGTAAAAGAGTGAGTGCTTTAAAGAACTTGACTCGTCTGTAACATCTCTTACTGCCATTGGCACTTACCTGCAAATCGCTAGGTCAGTCAGCAGCCCTGCCCCCAGGGTGCTTCTGGATCCTTCGCTGCTACTGGTTGCTCTAAATAGGCCCCGGCCAGCCGACTGCACTCTGTGCTGTCAGAGGCAGCCCTGGCCATGCTGACCCATGTGCTCATGATCACCAGGCCTGGCCTTTGCAACTTGTATCTAGGAGCGAAGCTGCGTGCCCTGACAACTGGTACAAGGCACAGCAGCCCATCTGCTCTTGTCACAGACCACTGTGGACACGTTGCCCTGGTGTCCAGCTGAACAGAGTCCAGTTCAAGGCCTCTTTCCTGACATTCCAAGTATTCCATGGGATTGACTCTGGCTACCTGAGGCACAACTCTCCCTCTACAATCCCGGCCTCCCTGCAAGCTACATTCCCGCAGAACAAAGGAACTGTCAACCCCGGGGGAAGGCTCAGGATGCACGACAGCCTGTCACGGCAGCTGGACCAAGGTTATAAAACCCACTCCCAGTAGAGATAAGAGACCAGGTACTTCACGATACTCAGAACTGAAACGACACTCACATCTTTGACTTACCTTTCCCACAAGGTGCCATGCGCACACACTCAAAACCCATCATAATGACTCGGGCCATTTCTCCTACAGGTAGGGAAGGCAGAACTTTGTTTCTATCTTAAATACCTGGGGGAAGTGGAGATGCCAAGATTCTGCTGACATTATGGGATGGACCACTGCATCATTAACATCCATGCAATGCAGATGGGACCATGTTTTATTTTTAAATGAGCTCATTCATAACATGCCCACATAGGACGTTTCATCGGACTCAGTTCATCTACCTTGGGAGGATGAAGGGTGAGTCGAGTAGATTGTCCAGTGCCAGGGAGTGAGCGGAGACAGCTCACTCAGCTTGGTCAAATGGGGCGTGTGCCCTTACTGAGCAGTCCCACAGGACGGCACGTAAGAGGTACTTTGCTGCACCCTGGCATAGAAGTGACAGCACAAAATCAATGGCCATAGACATGAGGGATAAGCAAACCCGGAAGGAAGTGGAACTGCAGCAGACCCTTACCTGGGAAATACTTGCGCCATTTCTCTGCCAGTATGTCGTCCACTGACTGACCAGCCGTGGAAGAGGGGCTGGGATTCAAACCGGTACTCCATGCCCACTGGTTAACCATAGGGATCCCAGCAGGTGGCACAATGGGGCCAGCAGCCTGGGTTCTTGCCAAAGAGGTGTACGTGGAAAGAGGAACCCCATCACTGGGCAGAGCAGGCATTGGCACCTGCACAGGAGCGAAGAGCGGAGGCTGCCGATGGTTCAAAGAGCCCAGGGTGCTGAGAACCCCATTCAGCTCAGCCGTGATGTGCTGCAGAGTGCTGGTCAAGTGCTGGATCTTGTCAAGCTGAGGGAACTGGACATCTGGTTTCAAGTCAACTAGTCAAAGAAAGAAATACCCAGATCACCAGAGGGATCAGATTTAAAGGAGACCTTGAGTCTATCCCCACAGGCAGCACCATTCTCAACATCTCCCCACCAAGAGCAACTTATCCTCCCATGCACCCCTTCTCCATGCTCCACAGAGGCTGAACTTTGTACATTCAGCTAAGCGAGTGAGGCAGACTGGTCGCAGAGACAACGGGGCAGTTCAGTTCCACGTCGATGAGCATGGAACTTTGGTTAGAAGGCTGGTCAGGTGTAGTGTGGAGGAGGGGAAGTGAGATGAAAAGGGACAGGATCCCGGAAATTCCAAGGATTAGACTGGGATGGGGAAAGGAGGATACGAAGGGACACCAAGCACCGGGATTGCAAAGCTGAAATACGGCTTTCAGCACAAGCCCTGATTTGCAGTGTAAGTGGGCTTCTGTCCTTCCTGCCCACTACAAGGTTTGAGTGGGGCCAGTGCAGCGAGTGAACTTCCACTGGGCTCCGCAACAGCCACTCATCTGTAGAGCGTGGATTTCCCTTGCAAATGGCTAGCTCTTTGCAGAACAGCACAAAGCCTGCTCACTACATTGAAATGTACAAGAACTCTGAAATACTAGAACAGCAGGAGCTTGATATGTTTCAATAATCAAACCGTGCACAAACTGAGCAGGGAGTCAGAGTGGACGGACTGCACTCCACAGGCTCATGCACGTCACAAAGAAACCTGGCGCCGTGGGAAGGTTAGAGGACCATGGACATTTTATCAGTAGCAGAACCTTCTTTCTAGGGAGGGAGAAGGTCCTAAAACTTCTTGGATTCTTACTGATAGTTCAATTTTTTTATTTTTTTTTTAAATGAGGGTAAAGTTGTAGCCATCAGGCTAGTCAGCATCTCTGGAAAAAGCACAGTCCTTCTACCCATTTACTGCGCGCACTGCTATTCACACACACTGCTCTAATCACAACCCCAACTGGAGCAAGACACAAGGAATTGCAACAGCCTCTCTTGCCAAGGAGAGGAAAGAACTGGACTGACGGACACCAGGAAGTAGGGCAAGCGAAAACAAGATGCGGCAGAGACCAGGAACACCACAGCGGGAGGGGTGTGGTGATGCAGAATGTCAAACACTAGGTACAATGCACAAAGCTCTGAAATGCGGCCCCTTACCTTTGTGCTGAGGTACATCTGTGCTGCTCAGGCTGTGTGTGTCTTCAGAATCACTAAGGTCAAAGGTTACCACCTTTTTACATGCAGCACCCTTCAGTGTATCTTCGTCAGAAAGCTGCTCAAGAGAAGGAAACATTTACAGTGGAGGAAAATAAAACAACAGTCTTCTACACACTTCTGTCCCTTGGGAAACCAAATCAAGTCTAAAGCTTCTAAAGGTGACTCCAAGCTGGATACTCCGTAATTGCTCTGCACAGGCCGCACTGGTGCTCTCGCGCTGGAGTGTTATGAACCAGGTGAAGATAGCAATACAACTGTGGTTCCCAGCTCTTGGGTCAGCGAAGGCTGGGAGTGTTGCAAAGGAAGATGTCTCAGTCTACAGAGGGGGCGGGCTAGGTTGGGGACTGCACATTACAATTTCTGCAGTGACTCCCTGGAGTCAGAAACCATAAGGCTCAGCACGAGGTGAATAGGCAGGGAGGTGTCTCTCCATTAAGAGCTTGAGTTTCAAAGATGCTGTGCTCTTCCGTCTCCCACTGATCCTGGGCCTATGGAACTCACCCAAGTCACTGACTGAGCTGGGAACATTGTCCAGGAGCGCTGGCCCTCAGACACTTCCCTTAGCCAGGAGGCCATCCTAGATGCTAACAGTACTCACTAGCCAATGTGTCCTCCACTTCGGAAGACCCCAATAACCAAGGATTTTTCCTGCTTACTTACCATAGACACCCCGTAGTCACACAATTAAATGGTGAGCAGGTACCATGCAAGCCGAGGGAATGTACAGTATCTGTAATCTCACCCATGTAGACAGTTAATAGAACCACTGTTTAACCAGCACAAAAGTTGGATTTTTCTGCTTTTTAGTGCATCAGAGATAGCACTGACTCACTTCGAGCCTCATGGGCTAATTCTGAAGGAAGAATTGTTCATTCTGCTGTAACAACCGTGCTTTTCCCACTCAACTTCTGAACTAAAAACAGGAGCCTGCCTGGCAAGTGGCTCACGTCAGAGCTCTCCATCCCCCAACCCCTCCTGGCTACTCAGCTAGTGAATCGTGGATTCTTTGCAGTTTGGTTTGTAGTTCCTTGCAAACCTGTGACCAGCCTCCTCTCCCCACTGTGCTCACACACAAGTAAAAGACGCCAGCCAGCTCTCAAAGCAATCCAGCTCCAGCCAACAACCCTCAGCCTTCAACTAAATGCCCTTCGCTGGAACTGAAATCCCTGTGAAGTCTCTGCCCCAGGGAGTGAATCTGGCTCTCTCTGGACGCCGTTCTGTGGGCGTGTGGCTGGTTAATGCTAAGCGATTGTGATGCTGGCAGTTACCTCCTCCAGCAGCGAAGACTCCAGTTGGCTCAGCTTCTCTTCCTTCTTCTTCAGCAGCACATGTCCTTTCCGCATGGCCGACTTCATCTTGTCCAGCTGCTCTGACTCCTGCAGTGGAGCAAGCGCCCAGCCAGGGAGGAAAATTAAATCAGAGCCTTAGGAAATCGGTTTTTCTGATTTGGATTTTTAATCATTTAAATCATTTTAACCCAGCACAGAAGATGGTGATCCTGGAGTCACAACACAGCCCAAACCCCAAACAGAATAGGAGGGAAGCGTGCGGGAAACTCTTACGCTTCACAACAAAAGGAAGTTACAGCTCCCAACCTGCCCTTTTCACAAGGCCAACTGCTTTGGTGCTGCATTTTCAGCCACCCACTTGTTCTCATTGGACATCCCAAGGCAGCCTGTGAATAACAGCTGAGGTGCTAACCACCCTGGTATCCCGACCAAATTACAGTCTGAGTAATTACATCCTACACTCCCTAACTTCCAGTCACACTGGACAGAGGATTCTTCTTGACTTCCTGTTCCAAATGTTGTGGAGGGATGCTGAGCACTGCGGAGCAGCCTGCAAGCATCACACCAGAGGCCATGGCGTGATCCCTGTGTACAGTCTGGGTATGAGCTCATTTAGCAAAGGCTTCAGGATCCATCCACAAAGAAGTGTAAAATAATTGCAAAAACTACAGCTACAGAACTGCGGGCAATAGAATTACCGTGAGTTGCTCATCCCTTCCTTTGCAATTTGCAGAAGATTCTGTGATGTGGCAACACTCCAGAGGATCTGTCATTTTACAGAATGTCCAAAAAGTCATGTATTTCATCCATTTCAGAATAAAAAGAGAGATCGGTTTTCAACGAGCTAGTTTCTCAGGTGATAAAAGTACCACACTGCATATTCTAGCAGAGGCTCAAGGGGCTTTACAAACTTGAGTGAATTTATCTCTACGGCCACCCTGAGAGGGGACAATTTTAATCCTTGTCACTCAGATGAGGAAGATGATGTGCATAGTTTAATAATAACTCTCGGTGCCCATCTGGAGACACACAGGGGCTGATTTCCAGCAGGACAAGCACCTCCAGCATCAAGTGCAGTTGTGGGTGCTTGACATCCTTGAGAAAAGTCAGGTCCTGCCTGTCTGAAGTTGGACTCCCAAACTCAGGGCCACTCTCAAAAACCAAAGGCACACAGAAGTTTGTAGCAGAGACAAGAACACGCTTTGTAACTGGACTCCCACTCCTAGGCCAGAACCACAATGCCACCTGAGTCTCAGAACACAGGAGTGCCAACTCACCTCCTCCAAGTTCCGACGCACGTCCTCCAGGAGCTGAGAGCTATCTGGATCCTGCACCGCGTCCTGTGCCTGCCGCATGTTGTGACGCCACTGCTGCTTTGCAGCTTTCAGTGCAGTGTGCCTTTTCCTCATGGAGCGAGTCTGACGCACCAGGAACTCCTTGGCATTCTTTATGGAGACTCCTTCTGCAGAAATGAAGTGTCTGACACTGCAGGAAGGAATTGAGGAAGAGAACTTTTAAATGCCATTATCCTGGAAATACGTCAGTGCTGCTCTCTGACGTCAGGAATTTCCCAGTGGTTTTGGAGGCTGGTTTTCCACCTCACTTGCATAAACTGGGCAAGTATGATAAAACCCCTCAGCGCTAACAGGGGTGCTTCTCCTGTACAATGTAGGCCTCGGAGATAGAGTAAAGAAGCATGCCAGCCCCTTTCTGTAGCTGCAACAGCCTTGTATACCAGCCACGATCTGCATCCACTAGCGGCTACACTATTCCAGGTGCTACAACCCATCAAGTCGTGATGCTCTGTGGCAGAGGGGAGCACTGCACTAGCCCTTGTTCTCTTGGCCTGTGCATTCCACACCGCACCTCTGACAATACCTTCTCCTTAGGCAGCACGTCATCAATATGGTACATTTTCACACAACCGCACGGACAACAGTTTTCAAAGTGGCCAGTGTGCTGATGCTTACTTATCGAATTGAAGGTCACTATCCTCATTGCTGTGCGAGGTTAAGGAAGCAGGCTCTCTGGAGGAGTGCTAGAGGTTTAAACATTTCAAAATCAATTACTATGCGAATGAAGGAAGAATCTCATAAGCCCAGGCGAACAAAAGTATAGAGCGTGAATGACAGCAACATGGAAACTGCCCTAGGAATAGCCCAGTTCAGAGGACTGTTTCTCTATGGAAACACTTTAAAAAACAAAGATCTCCTTCCCTGCCGAAGAGCTGCTTTCTTCCCCAAGCTCCCCGGACCAGTGTTGTACAAGAGCATCCCAAACCTCCCCAACCAATGTGTAACAGCGGTAACAAAACCAAAGCAACACATTGCTTTTGTTTTCTGAAGCACAAAACCCCTGCAAATAATGTCAGCACAGAGGAGTAAATTAGGGGTTCAGATCTGCTCCTCTGGGGGCTGGGAATCGGGGGGAGGGAATGGAACGGAACTGTAAGGCTCTGGAAAGCGGTGTTTCTATGCAACACTTTACTGCTTTGAAGTGACACAAGTGATACAGTAAAGCCCTTGTCCACATCAAAATGAGAAACAACAAATCCAGTCCCAGGTATCTCACTGCCCTACTGGAAAGGCTCAGGGAATCCTCTGCCTGCTTAAACACACGCAACTATGAGAATCGCAGAAGCAGATATTGTTACTGGGTACTCAGTATGAGCACCTTATAGCAGACGCCTATAGCACAGAAGACCTCAGGGGAGCCTAGGACCAGCAGTAACCATCTTGGAAATGCAAGGATCTAGTGCAGGGCTCGGCAACCTTTCAGAAGTGCTGTGCCGAGTCTTCATTTATTCACTCTAATTTAAGGTTTTGCGTGCCAGTAATACATTTTAATGTTTTTAGAAGGTCTCTTTCCATAAGTCTATAATATATAACTAAACTATTGTTGTATGTAAAGTAAATAAGGTTTTTAAAATGTTTAAGAAGCTTCATTTAAATTTAAATTAAAATGCAGAGCCCCCCGGACCGGTGGCCAGGACCCGGGCAGTGTGAGTGACACTGAAAATCAGCTCACGTGCCACATTCGGCACGCGTGCCATAGGTTGCCTACCCCTGATCTAGTGGGACAAGTGGCCTTTGGAAGATGCTCTCTGATTACATTCCCTGAGGTATATATACGAGATGACGAAAGCGCCAGAGAAATGAACATACAGACTAACACCACCGAGCATGGTGGTGGCTTCTCCCATTCAGGAACCCAAAACGCTGTACAATCATTAAAATGACGGAGCAGTGAGCTGCCTGCCGGAATGGAACAGATCTTCGGCAGAGCCAGAAATAGGATCCCAGGCTCCTGGCTGCCTGTCCTGTGGCCCGGGCCACTAGACTTTGCTTCCGTTAGTTTAATCAAACAAATAACCCTTCCCACTTGCAACAATAAGCACCCACCTCTGCATCTCTGAGCCGGAGCAGGCAGCAAAGAACCTAGGCAGGATTTTCAAAGGGACCTAAGGGAGTTACGTGCACCGTCCCGCTAATTTGGGAGCCTTTGAAAGGCACAAACACACACCAGCCTCCATGGGGAGCTCAAATGCGCAGGCTTTAACTCACAGCTTGAAGCGTGTCTCTCAGGTCCGCAAGGTGGAGCTCAGCTTCCCTTCTGGGAGATGCCATGCTGTCTTCAGCTACCAGCTCCTTCAGGGTCTCCTGTTTGCTCTGGACTGCAGCCTCTAGTTCACTGCCACAGAAGACGTCCACAATGTGCGGTGGAGGGGGAGAGACATGCCATCAACACACAGAACAGACAGGGACAGAGCCATGCTACTCACAAGAATTCACAACACTCTGCAGAAGTCAGATCTCCCTGAACTCCTCAAACTGGCTCCTGCCCACAGCTCCCAAAGGGAAAATTCCAGGGACTTCGTGCTTTGCAAATCCAGGCTATTAGGAAGGGTGACTGGGTATAAGGCTGAGGGTAGCCAAGACACTGCCTCCTGCTGTAAACACAGGGTCCTACAGCTACATGCTGAGAAGCATCACTGGCTAAGCTACTGAACTGGTGTCCAACAAAGTAAATATCAGGTCTCCACTAATGTTTTAATGTAACAAAGCTCACTGGCTACTTGGGACAACGTTGGTTTATGCCAACGTACACCCTTAAAACAGGAACAAGGAAGTATGCCCCACAGACGTCTCAGGAAGGTCTTTCCTAGAATCTGTCAGTCACCCAAGGTTCAAAGCATTTATGAACATTTCCTCGTAAGCCAGCTGTGAGGAAGACGAATGTTAAATACATGTTTCAGAGGGTGAACCTGAGGCCCACAGCGGTTAAATGACTTAAGCCAAACTTGCACAGCGAGTCACAGCAGCGCTGGGAACAGAAAGCAGGAGTTCTATCCCCCAGCCCCCGGCTAACATCTAGCAACACTCATAATTCTGGCATGAATCTGAAGCACCAGCATTTAAGAAGGTCAGCGGCACAGGGTGGGGTGGGTGTGTAAATCTGAGCATCAGAGAACATCTCTAGGACACCCACCTGATCCGTCTCTGCAGCCTCTGGCTTCGGGTCTGCAGCAGATCCACTTGGGACTCCAGCTCAGCTTTCTGGTCTTGAAGCTCCTCCAGAGTCCTGCGCAACTGGTGGATGGATTTCATGAGGTCAGCATGCTCTTTCCTAGACTCCTCTAGGCAGAGCTGAGCAGCCAAAGCAGCTTCCTGGAAATGAAATTGAAATCGCCCTCAATTCCCCAGCACTGAAATACAAGCACACACCATGCCAGAGACTTGAGTGCTGCATGCAGTGCTTGCAAGACAATGGAAGTTAAGTGTGCACAACACAGTCTTCAAACCTGTGTTTTTGTGTGGTATTTGTCCCTGCTTTTATGTACCCAGAAATGGTCCTGACCCAGAATCCTCAGGTCTGAACAGCCATGAGCTTGCTGGGAAATCTGGTTATGTCTACTACATACAACACTTGGATGCTGTTGGCAGCGAGATGGAGGATTCAGGGGAATTTACCAACCTGGCAGCAGTAGTTCAGCAGCCTGGATTCCTGCAGCTGTCATGCCCATACTCATCCTTCTCCCTTACGGCCAGTCAGGAGCAGCCCTATGTTTTTGGCTGCCCCAAGCATGGCAGTCAGGTGGCCTTCGGTCCGCTGGCCACACAGATTCAGCGGCTTTTCTGTGAGCGATCTTCTGGTCCCGTGCCTTCGGCGGGCCCACTGCCGAATTGGCGCTGAAGCCGCAGGACCGGCAGACCTCTCGCAGGCATGCCACCAAAGGCTACCTGGCTGCCACCCTCACAACGACTGCCAGGCCGCCCCCCGTGGCTTGCTGCCCCAGGCACGCGCTTGCTGCGCCAGTGCCTGGAGCCGCCCCTGCTCCCAGTGCACTGTAGCCGCCCCTGCTCCCAGTGCACTGTAGCCATCTCCTGGCATTGCAGGAGGAGCGGAAAGGCCCAGCCACGGACTCTGTTCCCCGTTTTGGAACACGGGATGGGGAGGAGCCTGAACAGCTCACACTTACACCGACCTGTTGGTTTCTATCCA
Source organism: Chelonoidis abingdonii (assembly GCF_003597395.2). Taxonomy (NCBI): domain Eukaryota; kingdom Metazoa; phylum Chordata; order Testudines; family Testudinidae; genus Chelonoidis; species Chelonoidis abingdonii. The sequence goes on along the minus strand of NC_133786.1, from coordinate 18,483,662 downwards.
TTGGAGGCATTTTCCTCATCTGCCTGTGATGCCTGTCCCCTCTTGTGTCACATGCTTAATGCATCCTCCCAAGAGATGGCCTGACTGGTGTCTGCTCCTCCATGAGTGAAATATAGCACTACAGATGGAAGAGCTCAACCATGTCCCATCTAGTCCTCCTCCTACGCAGGGGTTAGCAGACAATGCCCCCTGCAGCACAGTGCTCCCATCACTCCCAGGAGGAAGCAGCCATCTGCTAAATCTCAATGTTAGGAAGCTTTCCTCAATATCTGGTGCATTTACTTCTGTCCAGATCTACCCCATTACTCCTTGTCTATGTTCCTCTGCCCACTCTAAGCGCCTGTCTCCCTCCCTGCTGCGCATGCCCTTCACAGCACAGCAGGCAGGTAGGTTACAGTAGTACTCCAGGAGCCATTTCCATGGTGCACAACCACTCGATTTTGCTTAACTCCTGCCCATAAGCCTGCAATAACATCAAAGCCCACACTGGAGTTGCAGCACCATCACCCCTACATAACAACTGGAATGCCCATCACCAGCAGGCAAAGCCTGGCAGACAGCAGGACATGCCTAGCCCTTTCTGGGAACGTGCAGACAAAAAGAGTCAAAGTGTTTCACAGGAGTGTCCAAGCTATTCCACAGGCAGTTCCTCAGCTTGGCTCTGGAGACTTCTAGCCCCAATTCAAGCTAGCCCGTCACACTGCATGGTGCCATCAGCCAGCCTCTTGGCCTCATCCCACTGTGAAAGCTGGCTAACCCCCCTTAATAAATTACAAGCAGCCAGTGGGGGGGGGGGTGAGGTGAGTACTGCTCATGGACACAGTAGCCTGAACTTTTGCACTCTCTCTTTTCCTCTACCTCAAAACAGGAAAATCCTGCTCCAAACCAGTCAGTACTACCCAAATAACAGGAGCATAAAATTTTACACTTACCAATCAAGTATTAACACATAAGGGTCTTTGTCTAAATGTGTATAAAAAGTTTATAAAATCTGTGTAAAACAAAGTCTTTTGTACCAAGGTACAGCCTCTCCTTTTTTCTGCAAAATAAAAGCATTTTTCCTTATCCCTGTTAATTGGCTCTCAGCTAGGCAGACCCAATATTTCAGTAACACCACCCACCCATGGGAAGTTCTACAATTAACAGAGTGGTTAGAGGCTAGAGTTTTCACAACCCAGTGAGATTAAAAAGCAGCAGATGCCATAGTTAGCCTCCTGGTTCCTGGCAAGCAGCACGTGGGCCCAGATAAGCAAACCCTGTTCTCCATAAAGCAGAGCCGTGTGCAGTAACCTCTTCCTTTGCACCATGATGAAATGCACTCCCAGTCTGCCAACAAGACAGCCCTCTTCTCTGAAGCAGAATTGCAAGGAGGATGTTCAGATCTAGGACTCAAGAGTTATTCCTGAGCTTATGTTTTTAAAGCCACTGTGCTGATGTGCTCTAGTGTATCAGGAATACAAGGAATGATGGGACAGCAGCTCCTCCCGAGAGCTGGAGCATGCATACATACATTTCTCTGCAGCTCAGTTTGTTTCTCTTCGTCCAGAAGCTGCTGCCTTTTCTTTCTCATGGCCTCTTCCTGTATAGAGAAGTGAAGAGCAAACCAGTGAATGTTGGAGCATCATGACACAAGGCACAGAAGGAAGTCGACTCTCTAACACTGTTGGTCTTGGGGTCAAGTCTAGGCATGACAGCCCCAGCTTTCAAGGCCACTGGGAAATACTTCAGCAACGTTTCCACTTTTTCACTGATCTCTCCCGATTCATTTTGGCCCTTCCCCAGAATTTTGAATGTGAAATTAACAGGGCTGTTTGGGTAGCTCCCTCCTTTTTGTGCTTGGCCCCATGACACGAACTATGCTGCATGGCACGGAGAGCAGGGCTGGCTAATCAATGCAAGCCCTTCAGAATATCCCAATGCTCCATTTTCCTAGGACTTCAGCAAGCATGGAGCCTGAAATGTGCTGTTGCTTGTGGGAAGAGCAGACTGCCCTGCTCAGCTACACGGACATGCAAGAATTCCCCACAGTGTAGCATCTTACTGTCCTGCAGCCACAGCAGCTTTCAACCTCCAGCGTTGCTCAGTTCCCTTCCTTTCCCAAGCATCCTCTCTCAAATGCTGTTTATCAAAGCAAGAGATAATAGAAACAGACATATACACAGAGCCAGAGATTTCTGCCAGCTCAACGGGAATATCTCACTCACTCACATATTTTGCTTTCCAAAAGCTAGAAATCGGAGTCATAGAATATCAGGGTTGAAAGGAACCTCAGGAGCTCATCTAGTCCCACCCCCTGCTCAAAGCAGGGCCAATCCCCAGCTAAATCACTTACTAGCTTTGCCATGCAGTAAAGGAGGGGAATTAATAGGACATGGTCTGAAATGAAAAGTGACCCTGAGAATTATGTCCTTCCATGACACCAGGCTTTCCACGGCCCCTTACCCTATACAAGTATTCCCCCAAAGCAAAGCAGAACGCCCAGGGCACTGGCTCTTATAATGAGGGGTGCGATACATGTAGGCTCGGATTTCCAGGGGCATTCAGCACTGGCCCAGTTCTGCTCCCAAGTTCTCCCTGTGACTTTAACAGGTGCAGTTAGGCCCACTGACCACTCTCCCCACCCCGCCCCAAGGAATAGGAGGAAGATGAGGAGTGCCAATTAGGACTGACTCACCTGGTGATTCAGCTGAGCACATCTGGCCCTGGCATCTGTTGCTAGTATTTCGAGTTCCATTTCCAACTCCTGGAGTTTTCGTTCCTGTGCAGAACAAGGAGGAGCCAGACATGAGGGGTTTGCAGAACCAAACTTCACCACAAGATAGAACAGCAACGATCTCTGAAAACCGCACCTTATGAAACGCTAGTCTCTTGAGAGCAGTGCGCACACTCATGGAGCAAGAGACCATGGTCTATTCCATAGCTATGCTAGAAACGGAAGTTAGCACTCACCTTCGCCTTGTGGCTCTGCCGCAAGTCACTAAGCTGCTCATCCTGCTGCTTCTGCAAAGCCCTCAGCTCCCCGTCATGGAGCTGTCTCAGGCGCTCCAGCTCCCCTTTCAGCTCCTCGAGCTTCTTGGCTCTTTGCTTTCTCTCCTCCCAGGTGCAAAACCAAGAAAGAAGAGCAAGCAAAGTTGTAGCGATCTATAGCAACATCACATGCATGTGCGCTCTCTCCCCCACCATCCCCACAGACATGGAGACATTGTCTCTCCCTGAGTGGACAGGCAACCCACCAGATAGGAACAGAATCTCTTACAGGCAAGGCAACACTAAAAGAAACAGGCCAGAGAAAGAGGGCCTAGGGGGCACACCGTTCTACACATGCCCATTTGTGATTCTGTAATCAGAAACTGGGGACATACAGATATTCAAGGCCAAGTTTTCTGATGAAGGCACAACAGATGCATCTGCAAATAACTGAGCACTTGTTTCTTGTGCAAAAATCCATGTGTGCATGCACAAGGAGGCGCACCCATGCTGGCAGGTCAGCCGGGAGACTTTCCTTCAGAGCCTTGCCCTAGACTCATTCCGGGTTGTGATACTTCTGCTCAATGGATAGCGTGGCCATCTACCATCTGGCATGGTTCCAGCCCTTAGACTTGCTGTATAAGGGGTGGATCTGGACCGTCACTATGGGACTGCTGGTGAACTATTTCTAGGACAATGAGCCAATTACTAAGGACATCTACTGACTTTTGGCTCTCAGCAGCATTACCTCCTCCTCGTACTGCTCCTGAATCCTCGCCAGGACTTCCTTATGCTCTTCTTTCATCCTCTCCATTTTCCGGTCATGGTCCCTCTCCACTTCCTGGCGTTTCTCTTTCATGAGCTCACTGAGCTGCAGTGGTCACAGATGCAGACTGCATTACACCACGGTAAGGCACAATGATTCCCCCAAAAGCAGCAACTCCCAACATGCACTGTTGCTCCAGCAATGCTGAAGCATCTCGGTGCTGAGATTAGGGCAGCCTCGGTACACTCATTGTCCGGCTGGTGGTGCAGGGATAAGCATAGAGGTAAGAAACTCAGTCTGCAGGTGGTATCTGATCTATGGCATCCCTCTCCACCACGAGACAGGGAGGCTTTAAACTAAGCTCTCACAACCACAGCTAAGCATGCATATGGGGGGGATGAGGAGGAGCACAAGGGGGCAATCTACCTCCAAGGCTGTTGCACAAAAATAATCACCTCTCGCTCGAACTCTGCTACTCGATACATTTTTTGCTGCACTTTTTGCTCCGCTCTTTCCAATTCCTCACGCAGCTGGGCCTCCTCACTCCTCTGGGCCTCTGCTATTTGCTTCCGGAGGCTGCAAACGGCCTGCCACAAAAGAAACCATGGAATCATTTGGGCCTTCCCCACTGTACGCAGCATGGCAAAAATCCATGTCCTCAGGCTCGCCTCTCCCTGACTGGAGCATGCCCAAGTGCTGAGCGAGAGAAGAATCACCTTTAGGAGGTGAAAAAAAACTGACGTAAAATGCACCAATGACATTTAAGGAAGCTATTTAGTGCAGAATTATTACAGATTTATTACAAGTTTTAGGAAAATTAGCGTTTACCTTTTGGTGTTTCTCCTCTGCTGTAGATTTTAGCTCCTGGAGCTCAGCTGCAAACTGCTTCTCTAGCACTTCTGCAGCCTGCAGAAGAGTCAACACAAAGTCCTGTTTGAAAACCCCCATTTCATGTGAAGGTAATGTACAAATGTCCCGTTTCAATCAGCGATTTACACATAACCTTTGAGAAAGCGCAAGGCTCATACCTTTCCCAATCTGAGCTGCACTCGAGGTATCTGGAGTGTCCTGAATTTACTGCCACCAATGAGACACACTATTGGAATAGCGCATTGGCTACATGGGACTAGTTTTTTGGTTTTTTTTAAAAAGAAAAACAAAAACCAAACCCTATGGGGACCATAACAGAGTTTCCAACATCCCTCCGGTGGCCTGAGGCACTCCGCCTCAGTTTCCCTTCTCACACAGCATTCCTCAATAACTCACAATAACACTCCAATAGTAATTAAAAAAACTCCCTTTCTGAGGTCCAATTTATTTAGGCCTTACACACATTAATACTGCACACCAGTGCTGCTCCTGGCAGATGCTTCCTCAAGCTACCTACAGCTTCCCAGTCTTCTGCCCTACTGGGCCTCCTAGCTCTCTGCCACTGCTTCCACTAGCCATTTCCTGCTCCCTTTGGCTCCCTCTAGAGCTGCCCCCTATCAGGCCCCATCAAGGCTGTTAATGAGCACAGGTGGACTGGACCAGTTCCTTAATAGAGAGCCTATCACAGTAGCACCCTTAATTGCAAGGGCTGCCTGAGCCTTCTAGGGGACAGATACAGGGAAGTCAGTATCCAGACCCGGGGAAAATGGCTTGGTTTGGCCAGACGAGGGCTTATTGACAAGTAGCAGACACAGGCCAGAACCTTGCAGGACCTGGACGGATGCGTATCCCCAGTTTGATAGCAAACCATTGGTAACTACTCTGAGTACAGTCTTCCAACTAGCTGTGCACCCACCTTCCAGTAGTTTCACACAGACCACATTTCCCTCGTTTGTTTATGAGGATGTCATATGGGACTGTGTCAAAAGCCTCACTAAAAAGATACAAGTGTAAGTGGAGATCTGTTATTTAGAATCGAAGCTACCAGAGATGGGAAGAGACTTACTAGGTCAGGCCTAGTCCTGCCAATACCACCACGTATTAACATCCAGAGGGTTTCCACCCACTTCTTTCAAGACTGTTCCAGTCAGAGATGTCTCACCATTACTCAGCTTGTGCGCTGTGCAGGCTACGCGTTATCCCACTACTTCCAGTTATACTGCTTGGAGCTCACGAGCATGCTTAGTGCATCACAGAACGCACAAGAGATTCCTGACACCCCTAACCAATTCCTCTCCGCCAGCCTACACCCTGCGGCTACTCAAACAGCTCTCACGGGCACAGTTAGCCTTCACCTGGCCCAGCTGCAGGCAAGGGTTACATGAGATCTGCCCAAGCCAGCACGCGTCTCTTACCAAACACAAAGAACAGTGTGAGTCTTGAAACCAGGGAGTCTTTGAGATTGCAATGTGGTGTATCTGCCCCAAGGACCATGCATTTGGTAGCAAACCATTAGAAGCATCTCCATTATGTTCCCCAGTACTTTGCCCAATGCTCAGGCAGGTGCTATTTGATTTCTTGGGATTGGTAGTACAATACAAGCCTTCTCAGTTCTGACTCTGCCCGGTAAAAATGCAAGTTTCACCTCTTTTCTCTCTCTTTCTAATCTCTCCTTTAACTCATTCAGGACTCGCTCCTTCTCCTGTTCCAGCTCTGCCGCTTCTCTCTGCTGTGCTTCCTCAACTTCTACCTTCAGCATCTCCAAAACACGCTTCTTCCTCTTCTCCAAGCTCTCCCTCTCCACCTTCTGCAAGGACTCCCACTCCTCTCTCAGCTTTTGCAATGCAGCCTCTTGCTCGGCCCTGGTAGATTTGTGATAAGGGGTAAAAAGACACAGGTAAGTAGGACAGTCATATTGCAATACTGCATTTCGTTTAGCAACCAAGCTTGCAATAGGAATACATGGTACAAGTGTGAATTGCAAGCTTAAAGACACGAACAAAAGCAAACTCCAGTTTTCAAACATGAGTCAAGTAAAGTATTACCTAGAATATATGCCTTGGGAATGGGTAATTAGGCAGCCTGGCAAACAACAAAAGGCAGCTATTAGAAGTCTACATTTTGTGTTTCTCTCTCTCTCTCTGTATATTTATAAAAAGTAGAGATGAAAATTATGCTCATTTTTTTCCTGTTCCTGCCCTTGCCTGTCTCCCCCAACTCTCATTAGTCTTGATGCCCCTTAAAGAGCCAGAAGAGGTCTACTCAATCCAACCATCTCCTCAAGCATCCTAATCACAAGGGACAGTGCAACTCACTTGTTGGGGGGGTTCATTCACAGCCCCCAAGTCATTAAAAGAGATGTCTATATGTGGGGGAAAGGGCATGGGAAAAGCAGCAGCAGTGAGTCTCAGAGTCTGTGCCAACTGAGTCAGGCTATGCTTTGTGGCTGAAAACAGCATTGTAGACCTTCAAGTTCAGGCTGCAGTCCGGGCTCTGAGACCCTCTGCCACATGGCTTTTTTTCTTTTTTTGGCTATGTAGACACACACAGAGGGGCTGAGCAGCCCAAAGGGAAATCAGAAGATATACATTACAAAGACATCCTCTTATATGATGTTGCTATATCTCATTTCCATGCCCACTGACCTCTTTTGCTTTAGAAAGTACAAGAGTCACCAAGAAAGCTGGCCAGTTTTGTCATACATAAACAGATACATTTACCTCAATGTTTGCAGTGTTATGAATATTCTCCAATACTATAAGGAAACTCTGTCAATACCGAGATTAAACCACCTGGTTAGCCAGGGCATCATCTACAGTAACTTCACATTTGTAAGCATGGCCACTCTGCTGCCTGATAGCAGGCAGAGTTTCTATTTACAGAGAGCAAGGGGAAGGCTCACACCCACAGCTTTACACAGCTTGCACTGAAATTTTCACCTTATTTTCTCCTTTTCTGTCTCGGTCTCTGAGCTGATCTGGGCTCGCAGCTTGGAGAGCTTCTCGACCTCTTCCTCTCTCATCCGCAGCTCTTCCTCCTCAGAAGCTTTCGCCAGCTCCTTTTTAAGAGACCTGAGTGACCAGAAGAAAGAAGAGAGATTCAGAGGTTTTAACAACTTGAACCAGCTTCCTTCTGAGACCCACAGATCAGATGCTGGTTCCCGTAGGCGTTATCAGCCTGTCTGAAGCTTTCCCCAGAATTCGGGTCCTATTTATTGTCACTATGGATTCAAATTTGGCTCCTCAGCACAAAAGAACCTTGGAGGGTTCAAAGCTCTGCAGCACTCTTTCAAAACAGTCACTCTAAAGAATCCAAGGCCAAGGAATGGGGTAGAGTGTCCCTGGATTCTGACAGGAAATTACTGCGACAGAGTTTGTTTCAATAAAGTCACGTAGTGCTGTGAAAGCTGAAAATGAAAAGATGTCCTCAGATGGCTGGCTGGATCCATTAGCAGCAATTTGGGCTTTGTGTTCTCACAACAAACTCTTTTCATGCTGCTTCCAGGCACCCTTTCTACTTGTTTTGTTCCTTTGCTTCTCCCCATTTCCTCTGGGTGCTCCATCTTCCACTCCTCCAACAACAAATTATTAAACAATCAATGTGTGAGCACCTCGAGGATAATAGGGTTACAAGGAATAGCCAGCATGGATTTGTCAAGAACTAATAGTGCCAGACCAACCTACTTTCCTTCTTTGACAGTTAGTTGCGTAGTGAATGGCGGGGGTGGGGGGGTAGTAGATGTGATATTTTGATTTTGGTAAGGGTTTTGACACAGTCCTGTGCGATAGTCTCATATGCAAACTAAGGAAACATGGTCTAGGTGAAATTACTAAGGTGGGTGCAAGACTGGTTGAAAGACTGTACTTCAAGAGTAGTTACCTCTGGTTTGCTGTCAAACTGGAGGGTGTAGCTAGAGGTGTTCCACAGGGGTCAGTACTGGGTCCACTAATCACTATTTTCACTAATGACTTGGATAATGGAGGGGAGAGTACGCTTATAAAATTTATGGATGACACCAAGCTGGGAGGGCTTTCAAGCACTTTCGGGGGCCGGAGTAGAATTCCAAAACAACGCTGACAATTTGGAGACTCGGGGTGCGTCTACACTATGAAATTAGGTCAAATGTATAGAAGACTTTTTTTAAAAATCGTTTTTATACAGTCCCCACACAAAATGCTCTAAGTGCATTAAGTCGGTGGACTGCGTCCACAGTACCGAGCTAGCATCGACTTCCGAAGCGTTGCACTATGGGTAGCTGTGAGTAGCTACCCCACAGTTCCCACAGTCTCCGCTGCCCAGTGGGATTCTGGGTAGAAATCCCAATGCCTGATGGGGCAAAAACAGTGTCGGGGTGGTTCTGGGGACATGTCGTCAGGCCCCCCTCTTCCTCCTCCCTCCGTGAAAGCAACGGCAGACAATTGTTCCACACCTTTTTTCCTGGGTTACCCGAGCAGATACCATACCACGGGAAGCATGGAGCCCACTCAGCTCACCATCACCATACGTCTCCTAGGTGGTGGCAGATGTGGGACTGCATGGCTACACAGCAGCAGCTCATTGCCTTTTGGCAGCAGACGGTGCATTACGATTGGTAGCCATCATCGTCATATTCCTAGGTGCTCTTTTCACCGACATCGGTGAGATCGGTCAGGGGCGCCTGGGCAGACATGGGAGTGACTCAGCCAGGTCACTGCCATCTTCTGCCGAGCACTCAGGAGATGACGATGGCTAGCAATCGTACTGCACCGTCTTCTGGTGAGCAGCCAGGAGATGATGATGGCTAGCTATCATAATGCAGCATCTTTTGCCGAGCACCCAGGAGAGGATGATGGCCTGCAGTCGCACCGTCTGCTGCCAGCCTAAGATGTAAAAGATAGATGGATCAAAACAAGAAATTGACCCGATTTGTTTCGTGAAATCAACGGCCTGCTAAACCCAGGGTTTTGAGTTCAATCCTTGATGGGGACATTGTGTGTGACAGTTGTTTGCGTTTCTTCTTGATGCAAAGCCACCCCTTTTGTTGATTTTAATTCCCTGTAAGCCGTGTTGTCAGTCGCCCCTCCCTCCGTCAGAGCAACTGCAGACAATTGTTTCGCACAAACCAGGTGAGGGCGCGACAGCAGCGCGGTGACGGGAGGGGCATGGTCACAGACTTCTCACAAGTACGTGCCGGGCAATGTGCCCTGGGCAATGTGCGCATCATGCTGATGAGCTCTGCATGAGCTCTGCAATCACGCTGGCCAAACAGGAAATGAAATTCAAAAGTTCACGGGCCTCTTCCTGTCTACATGGCCAGTGCATCTGAGTTGAGAACGCTGTCCAACGCGGTTACAATGGAGCACTCTGGGATAGCTGCCGGAGGCCAATACCATTGAATTGCGTGCACACGATCCCGTATTTGACCCGACAAGGCCGATTTCAGCGCTAATCTCTTCGTCAGAGGTGGAGTAAAGATATCAATTGAAAGAGCCCTTTAAGTTGAAAAAAAGGGCTTCGTCATGTGGACGGGTCCAGGCTTAAATCGAGGTAACGCTGCTAAATTCGACCTAAAGTTGTTTAGTAGACGAGGCCTTGGTCTGAACTCAACAAGAGGTGGAGGAAGCGATTGGAGGAGAGGCTGTTCTGGACTCGATTCTGACAAACAGGGAGGAACTAGTTGTGAATGTGATGGTGGAAGGCAGACTGAGTGAAAGTGATCTCGAAATAATGCAGTTCATGATTCTAAGGAATGGTAGGAGGGAAAACAGCAGAATAAACACAATGAATTTGATCAAGTCTGCCTTCTTGAAGGGCAGAGAACTGGAAGGTAAGATCCCATTGGACGCAAGTTTAAGGGGAAAAAAGAGTTGGCAATTTTTTAAAGAGACATTATTAAGGGCACAAGAGCAAACTACACCAATGCAAAGGAAAAAATAGGAAGGATGGTAAGAAACCACCCTGACTAAACCAGGAGATCTTCAATGACTTACAGTTCAAAAAAAAAGTATCAGAGAGGTAGCCATGTTAGTTTGGATCTGTAAAAGCAGCAAAGAGTCCTGTGGCACCTTATAGACTAACAGACGTATTGGAGTATGAGCTTTCATGGGTGAATACCCAGTTCGTCGGATGCTCCAATATCTCTGTTAGTCTATAAGGCTAACCGGACTCTTTGCTACTAATTCAAAAAAAGGAGTCATACACAAAGTGGAAAATAGGTCCAACTGCAAAATGCTGAGCATAAAACAAAACACCACAAGCATTTAGGGACAAGATAAGAAAGGCCAAGGCACAAAATGAGATTAAACCAGCAAAGAATACAAAGGGTAACAAGAAAGCACTTTACAATGCTGGGAAGCAAAGGAAGACCAGAGTAAGCCCATCACTAAATGAGGAGGAAAGACAATAAGAGAAAACGCAGCAATGGCCAAAGTGTTAAATTTTTTTGTTTCAGCTTTCACCCAAAAAGTTAGCAGTGGTCAGATACACAGTGAACATCAGAGTAAAAAGAGTAGGACCTGAGACTAAAATAGGAAAGGAACAAATTAAGAATTACTTAGACAAATTAGATGTCTTCAGATCAGCTGGGCTGGATGAAATACATTCTAGAATACTTCAGGAATTGCCAGAGATCTCTGAGCCATTAGTAATTATCTTTGAGAACTCGTGGAGGACAGGAAAGATTCCTGAGGACTGGACAACTATAGCATCTATCTGTAAAAAGGGGTATAAGGACAAACTGAGGAATCAGAGGCTGATCAACTTAACTTTGATATCCAGAAAGCTAATGGAGCAAATAATCAAACTGTCCATTTGTCAGCACTTAGAAGAAAATGAGGTGATAAGTATGTCAGCATGGATTTGTCAAGAATAACCTTCTTTGACATGGTAACAAGCCTGTTGATAGGGGAGAAACAACACATGTCATATATCTTGACTTCAGTAAAGTTTTTGATACCCTCTCACATGACCTGCTCATAAACAAACTAGAGGAATATAGCCCAGAGCAGAAGTTCTCAACCTCTTTCTGAGGGCTCCCCCAACAAGCTATAAAAACTCCGTGGCCCACCTGTGCCACAATAACTCGTTTTCTGCATGTAAAGGCCAGGGCTGGCATTATGGGACAGCAAGCAGAGCGATTGCCTGCTTATTATCTTTGCTCACTATCTCTTAAATCTTAATCTTTGTTAATAACCCCATTTGTTTTCACTATAAGTAGAGTTCAGTGCTGTGGTGTTAGATTGGAGCAGATACTCTGCGGATTCAGTTGTGTGTGTGTACAGTTCCCTTAGAAACAGTGAACCTGCTAATTACTGGGAGGGGGCTGGACACTACAGGGGAACGATTCTGAGAAGTTCGGAGACTGGAGTGCACCAGGGGCTGGCAGAGCCCACAGAAGAGTGCTTGAGTGACTGAAGGGCTGTCAGCATCAGGGAGCTGCTACAAGAGCCTGCCTCTCACTGAACTGGGGCGGGGGGCGGGTAACAGGGGAACTCTCAGTTCCAGGCACCCTGAGAAAGTGTCAAGTTACCAAACAGGCTAATATTCACTGGTGTGGTTAATAGTGAATGTCACACATGAGACACGGGAGGTGGCTGCCCCTCGACTCGGCACTGGCGAGGCCTCACATGGAGTGCTGTGTCCAGTTCTCAGCACCACACTTTGAGAAAAAAGTGTATAAAATGGAGAGGAGTCCGAGGAGAGCACCAAAAATGATAAAAGGTTTAAAAATCTGACCTATGAGGAAAGGTTAAAAAAATTGGGCATGTTTAGTCTTGAGCACAGATGACTGAGAGGGACCTGAGAACAGTCTTCAAATACATTAAGGGTGGTTATAAAGAGGGCAGTGATCAGATGTTCTCCATGTCCACATAAGGCAGGACAAGAAGTAATCAAGTTAATCTGCAGCAAGGGAGATATAGGTTAGACATTGGGAAAAGCCATCTAACTCTAAGGGGAGTTAAGCTCTGGAATCGGCTCCAAGGAAGGTTGTGGAATCCCCGTCACTGGAGGTTTTTAAGAACAGGCTGGACAAACCTGTCAGGGATGGTCTAGGTTCACCTGATTCTGCCTCAGAGCAGGGGACTGCACTCAGTGGTCTCTTGCGGTGCCTTCCAGCCTGACATTTCTCGGATTCCCCACAGCACTGTTCAGGAAGATGCTACTTAGCCTGCTCAACACACTGCGAGGAGCATATTTAACAGAACCAGCACAAACACGACCCAGAGGCTGAGTGCAGAAGCAACACTGAAAGTTTTCAACAGAGAACCTGAAGCTTCTGACAAGGCTCAGCTCCCTGGGTAACCTTCAAAGCCCATGCAGCCTGACCGAGCTTTGACGTATAACTGGACACATTCCCCGCTCCTAAAAGTCTTGTTCTGAAGTACCTGGGAATTCAGCATGTGGCACTCCTGGAGTAACCCCATGTGCCCTGATGCTCCAATTTCCAATTCTATCACTGCCACTCAGCCTAAACTTGAACATCTGCCACGCTGTAAACCACTGAGCATGGAGAAGGATACTTTACCCAGGTTTACAAGCTGAGAGACAGGTGCATATGCTGAAAGCGACATTCGTATCGGATCACAGCTCTTCCTGCTGGACTAGGAGGAAAGGGCTCCCTGCTCTACGCTGGAACAACCAAGAGCTTTACCCAGACACAGATGCACACACTGCACATACACGCCAAGGATTTACATCGTGTCCATAAGCAGCGTTTATGGCAGAATGTTACTGTCCGTGAGATGCACAGACTGTCAGGCGCAGCACAGAGCCTGAGGAGGTAAAACGAGTCCCTCATTCTTCTCTACCCAAAAATCCCAGCCCAGTCCCCCTGTATCCAAGATGTTGGCAAAGTGACACCAGTCTGTTTTCCACAGGAGAGACAGTGGCTTGCAGACCCCTCAGGATCACGGGGATGGCAGACAGTGGTACAGCACAAGCATGGGGTGTCCAGCAATGAGTCACAGCAGCAGAAGGTTTGGGGGCTGCAGGATGAGTTAGAGTATGAAAGGAAATTACCAGAGGGACTTTTCTTTCTGCTGATGAAGCACTTGAGCTTCTTCCTCCTCTTCTTGCCTCAACTCCTCCTGGAATCGCTGAACCCTCTCCTCCTTTGCTTGCAGTAAATGCGTTTTTTCTTGCTCCAGCTCCTGCTCCTGCTCCCTGGCTATTTCCTTCAGGGATTCTGCAGAAGGCCAGTTCAAGGACACCACTTGCTTGATTTCCTCCGCAAGTTGTCTGCCAGAAAATAAAAAAGCTGTCTTTAAAACAGGATAATGGAGAACTGGCTAATGCAGTGAGAACAGTACCACTCCACCTACCCTGCAAGGATCTCAAAGCCATGTAAAACGCCAGCTAAGCACTCCTCAATACACCTTGGTGAGGTAGGGAGGGGATTTACAGAAATCATTGCCCCTACCACTGGTATGTAGCCACCTCTGGACTGGAGCACAGCAGCTGCTGATCAGCTCTGCACGACAAGGGATGAAAAAGGGTGGTGTAGGTGGGTGCAAGCACTGAGGTGGGGGAGAAATGGAATGTGCTTCACCTCACAACTTATCCTCTTGATGTTCCTCTCAGCATGCCTGGAGAACTGAGCCACCCCAACGCTCTTTATACAATTACACCACTTGGCTTGTCTCCAGTTGGGACTGCAGGGGGAAGTCAGGGAGGCAGCATGTCATTACCAAGTTGGAATTTAACCACCAGCGCAGCAGGGTTAATACCACAACTCTTACAAAGAGAGCTCTCGACAAGTACAAATGACATGCAGCCAGGGCATGAGTTTTATGTTTCCTTCCAAAGGCAGCACCTCCAGCAAGAGTCCCCAAGCACCACTGATTGAATCCAATACTGAGACAGGGAAAGACCCCTCCTCCTGTAGCATCCGTGGATATCGCCTACTCTTGTTCTGCACTGGCCCATCACCACTTTGCTTGCAAGATGTGCCAGAACCTCAGTGCACGAGGGTCAGGCTAGGGGAAAAGTGCTTGGTGACAATGGAGCCACAATTGGCGCTTCTGGGAACTACTGGAATACAGACAGTAAGTAGTTACAAGGGAAGAGGCAGAGTCTCAGCACGGCCTGGAGAACAATAGGCTCACTCTGAAAGGCCAAATGCACTAAGCAGCAGTTTCATGCAGTGACTATAGTATGATAGCGTATGTTCTACGGGCCCCTTGGGCCAGGGCTCGGAGCATGGCTCATGTACAGCAGCAGCAGGATTTGGCAGCTGCCTTTTGTTTCCCTATAGGCCAGAAAGGTCTCAGCTGAATGGGCAGGAAAACAGACTCACCTCTGGGGAACAATTATTCTGTCGTGAAAAACAGACCCACAGAATACCTCTAGCATATGCAGGAAACAAGGCAGTGGCTAAGCCTCACAGTTAGCTCAGGCAGCAGGGACCACGGGTAAGCAGAACTCCAAGTGGAACACATGGCTTCATAAGGCAGCCCCACGCGCCCTGCTGTGGCAAGCTACAGCCAAACAGGCAGCCTGCCTCAGCTTCCCTCCTCCACAGTCCCCATAACATCACACAAACTCTCTTGCCTCAGAAACACCCCTCCTGGGAGCCAGTTTATTACTAAAACATCACACAAATGGTCTGTAACAAAAGCCCCAAAACCAGACCATTTGTCACCTCCAGTGCACATGGTCCTTAAAGTCCCACAATAATTAGTCCATTGACTTAGCACTTACTGCACTCTGCCCTCTTCCACTACACCAAGGTTCTTCTTCGGTCCTCTCCTGTTCTTCTGCCAGGACAGCTGGACTGCAATGCACTCTTCCCAGTGGGAACCCCTCAGTCTCTCTGCTGGGATATCATCCACACCAGGGAGTACCCATCACGTCCCTGGGCCCCCACACAGGTCCCCTGGGTCCAGCTCTCCTGTGCAGAGAGGGCAGTGGGTAAGCCCCTCCGCTGCTTGCCGGCCGTCAGCCCTCTCCGGCCCTCAGCTGCAGCTCTTTGGCTTAGAACTGAGCCAGCCCTCTGCTTTTTTGCTGCCTTCAGCACCAGCGCTCCAGTCCTTGTCTCAGCCTTGGGGAGGTCAACAGGCAAACCCCTCTCCTGCCTTCAGCTTTCCCCCAGGAACCTCCTACAACTCTCTTCGAGGACCTCCTTCCTCTCTGATTCACCCTGATCCTTTATAGCCCCAGGTGCTGCCATGCCCACTTAACTGGCCAAATTCAGAGCACCTGACTGGCACAAGGCCATTGGACCTTCAGCTAAAGGGGCCAAAAGAAAACAAGAACAAAGAGAAAAGCCCATGAACGCAAAGCCTTGCCCCTCCAGTTCAGTAACCTGTACATGAGGTTGGCAAAGCTAGCGCCAGTCAGTGAGCTACTCCAGGCATTAGGATTCTGACAAGGGACCCCAGATCCCCCAACTACAAGATACACAGAGGGCTTCTTGCCAGCTCACGATGCAATGCCAACCCTCTCACTGGCCAGGTGACACTGTGGGAAGAGGCCTCAGGTCACAGGGGATGTTAGAAAACAAGCAGGAGGTTTGACGGGGCTGCACCAGTGCTACAGAGGACAGGCAGAAAGCAATTAACTGAAGTGCCAGACTAATTCAGACAAGGGTAGGAGAAACATCTCAATGTTCTTCCTGATCTCTGCCATGCCCCAATTTCTAATCTGGTTTGCTTGGGCAGCAAAGCCCCTGGTACAGGTAATTAACTAGTCAGTGATTTATCTATAACCCTGGGAGAACAGTCGAGGTGAGGACCTCAGAGGAAGCTCGGGGCTCTGAAACTAGGCTTCTTCACTCAAGCGGAATGAGAATGCATTCAGACAAATGTTACGCAGAGAGAGGGATGAAAAAGCTCCAGAATACCCTTTCTCAGCTTGGCCTGGATTGTGACCAAAGGCAGCTTTCTTGTTGGGAACCAGCAAGGTCACACGGCTCAGCTATCACTGGGCACAGCACCACAGCAATGCCTCTAAAAAAACCATTAAACCAAACACGACAGGGACTCGAGAGAGCTGGATTCTAGTCCTGGCTTCGCTGCTGCCATGCTGAGTGACCTAGGAAAGCAGCTTCCCCTCTTCATGCCCCAGTTTCTCCAACAGACACACAGCAGAGCCTCCTTGGTGGAAAGGGTAAAGATCAGCCTTGGGATACTGAGGATATCTAAGTGACTGCTTTCCTCCCTGCACCACCCTCCCACAGCTGCAGGGCTTCTGATGGGAATACCTACATTGAAACACTAGGGGAATGGAGGCCACGGGTTCTCCCATTCTCATCCAGCCACCACCTGAATTTGCTGATCTTCACAAGGACGCCGTGGTCCTCAAGATTGTGCAAAAGAGGGCAAGGGAGGAGAGTTTCTCCTTCGCCTCTTTAAGCCAGGAGAGCATCGGCGTCTGGATGATGTGACCTTTCACCAATTCCGGCAGCAGCACCTTCCCACTGTGCAAATGTAGAAAGGCCACATATCATGACAATGCATGCTTGTATGGCCACATGTTCGAAAGAGCCCAGCAGCCAAGGACTTTGGAAACTCTGTCTCGCTCTCTTTTCCAGCCTATGCAGTGGGCTCATGTTTATAGTTAAAGGAAGATGAGTTGTGGCATGAGTCAGAAGGAAGTCTGCTTGTAAGAGGAAAAAGCTGAGGCTTCCCCACGAATATTATGGTGAATAGCAATCATGGGGATGGGAGGAGAAAAAGGAAAAAAAAGAAAAAAAAGAGGAAAAAAGTCAAGAGTTTAAAAAGAAAATGTAATTTGGTAATAACCCTGCTTGAGCTTAGCAAGTCAAAGCCAGGGCTCTTTAAATACACAAGAACCATGCACAAAAAATGGCACTCTTTCCACTGCACCTGTATGTTCAGAGAGAGCTCTGCCTTCTCTTCATTTGGATAGTCACCGATTCTCTAGTCTGCACGCATTCCCATAGCCTGCAATGGGAGCGTTGTTTATATCGGGACTGGTGATTTTACTTAGCCAGCTTCACCCCTTCACCAGCTAAAGCAAACCAAGCAGTGTCTGGCTCAAACAAACATGCTACTTATGGATGAAGTATTTTTCTGAATCAGTTATATAAATGTGCTGGAAGCTTGCCAGCCTCCGGTAACAGACAGTAATAGGATCTCCGAAAATTCAACAGAAAACCAATCTGTTTCTAATTAAGCTTTTTCAAAGGGCAGCAAAGTTATGAGGCCTGAAAGAGGCTCCAGGGGGGGAAAACTGCACTGGTCTAGATACAAAATGAAATTCTGCTTCCCGGGTGGCGAGATCGAAAGCCGCAGGCCTTGGCATGCTCTGACACCGCTGAACTGAGGCAGAGGCTCTGCGACACTGCCGGGGAACAGGGAATTCAGTGATGTCAGTAACACCAGAAAAAGGGTGCAGCCACTACAGAGAAAGCAAGCAGTGTGGGGTGGGGGATCCTTGGGGCTATAGATAAATCATGCACTCCTAATACTGCCATGGTACCTCCCAATACATAGCCCATGCTAACGCTACATGTAACAACGCCCAAAGCTTATCATCCTGAGCTGGACAACACTCCAAGCTCCTTGTTGTCATTTTCCACCCCTCCTACCTCAATTTTCTTTTTAAAAAGCATTTATATAAACTATTCCCTGTTTTTCAAGGCAGGTATTTTCCTGAACACTGCATTGAGACACCCACACACTTCCCTACCAGTGATCACAGATTGTCTCAAAGTTGCATGTACCCTGTGAGGGCACCACCAGTTCTGCCCAGTTACACCTGGTGTTTTTTTCAGCAGAGACACAAAAATCTGCAAGACTGTTTCCATCAAGATCTGTTGCTGTAGGACTGCAGGCACCTGACTGCAAAGGCCACCAGTTTAGTAAGCAATAAGCCACTGGCCTTTAGTGGGGACTCTAGTTCTACCAGCTTGGACTGTGATCTCACCAGATAAAACAAGCCAAGGTGCAGTCCACCGTTTACGGATGGCAGTTAAACGCATTTGATACTTGTGGCTCTGATCTCTGTAGTGCTCAGCAATTATACTTTGAGGAATCAGCTCTCTGGCATAAAACTAGATAGGCACGGCTGGCCTTCCTAACCACACAGAGACGCTGAAGTGCTCTCTTCCAAACAGGAAGTGAGCTAATCTTGCTTCAATCATTTCTGCACTGCCTAGGAATGAACCTGATAATCTAACTCTTAACCTGAATTTTCTAACGCTCAGTTGTTAGATGATGACGCCTGACTCTATAAGGCCCAGTGGCTGGGCAAGAACAGCAGCTACTTCATTTTCCCTAATACAGACAATTGACACATTGGGCTACTGGTTGCAGGACTGGCGGCAAAACAGCACCTTAGGAACATGTGCACTTTGGAGTTGCACGCTGAAGTGCTCTTGGTTTTAAACTCATTCTCCCAGTGCCGACTGAGAATCTCAACTGAAAGCACCAAGCCACATCTTCACATTCAGCAGGGGTCACATATGAGAACAGCATACAAGAAGGCAAGAACTCTTCTGCTCAGAGCGCCAGAGGAATTTAAGTTGAGCGCTTACGCCTGGTGAGGGGCTGCAGGCTCCTCCTCCTTTGGACTATCCAGCGATCCCTCCTTTTCCTCCATGGCAGCAGTCTCTTCCTGGCTGGCGTTCTCTAAACTTAAACACTTCTCTTCAGCCATTTCGCAAGCACTGAAGGGGCACTGGTCCCTCTCGCTTAGCAGCAGTAAAACAGTAACAGAAAAACAGATTAGCGAAAAGTGGACTCCACTGCTTGCTCCATTTAAATAGGATGGAGGGAGACCAGGATGCAAAGCCAAAGTGAAGGGTGCACACATCTGCAACAGCACTGCATACCTGCTGAGGGTACCAGCTAATTAGTCCAACTCTGTTGTTGCCTAAGGGCAAAACAACAGCTCCATTCCATCCTCCAAACCAGCGTAGGAGTCACAAGCATTGAAAGACTAATAGGTGGCTGGGGTATAAGTAAGTGTCTGTCAATCTCTAAATGCTGAATCCCTTTCCAAGGAAATTTTCCCTCCTTTTCCAAGTCCTTGGAGAATTTCCCAAAGCATATTTGAAGACAAACCAACCCCGATTAGCAATATCTACACTGTATCTGAACTACAGCTGGAAATACTAGCAGGCATGCCCATATCTGCAGCCCTACAGCATTTCAGAGGCAGAAAGACAAGGGACACTAGTCAAGTACAAAGCAGCTTTGCCAGAAGAGAGGAGGAATGAACAATGAAGAGAGCTCTGGGAAGCAGGTATAGAATGATAAGATGTTTGCTGCACAGAGGATGTATTTTCAGGGAGCCTTCATATGAGCAGCATCTCCGAGCACAAGTGCACAGGGTACACCAGTGTCTACAGCAGGTCGTAAGGACTACTGCAGATCAGTCTCTCTATCATCCTTTTTGGAACAGGGCCATCTTCAGCACTAGGGCACAGGACCGTGGTTCCCAAATGCCCAACACGCCAGAATACTATGAAACTACATATGGAGATTAGGTGTCTAACACACATTCCCTCTGCAAACAAAAAACATTCTACAGCTCCCAGGAGAGACTTGCGGGAAGACTGACCTGCTGTGGTCAGAACGTGTCTGTATTTTTAAACTTGTCACCACAAACAGAAAAAACAAAAAACAAACAAACATCTTCCAGTCCCTGCAGTAACAAAGTGTTAGGATGTCCAGGTTGTCCCTGGGATAGAAAATGTTGCTCTGCGGAATTAAAGCTTCAATAGACCAGGACACAAAATAGTCTAGTATAGACTCTGGGTCCATTCTGCCTGCTGCAGGAATGTACCCTCATGGAAATAAATGGAGTTGGTCTCACTTAGGTCAGGGCTGGATTCATCCATTGTCATTACCAGGGAGCCGGCCTGTCACCGGACAGCATTTAGCCACTGATAAGCTAGCTGCACAGTACTGATATTCCAAGAGGCCCAGTATAAAGTGAACTGGGAGGGGCTGCTTCAGACCCTGAATAATCTGATAAGTGACATGTAGTGACTGAGTCTCCCATAGGTAAATGCCATGAGCCACAACATAAGATTTGAACTAGTCCAGAGCATCCTGATAGGACTGCCAAAATGTTAGCTATATTCATCCAGGTCAGCAACAGAGAAGAAAGGAAAAAAGTTTCCTAGCCTTAGAGAAAAGCCAAATAGCCTTAAGGGAAACAAGAAGTTGGCTCTCTCTGGTGGAGTTTTCAGGGAGATGAAAGGTACATTGTTTGCTTGCCTAACCAGCCAGAGGCCTGAAGCAGCACTGAACCCACTGAGACAGCAGGGGACAGGGAAAAAAGAGGAGAAGAAAGTGAAAGACGAAAGGAAAAGACCTTAAGATAAAACAGCCCAGGGTCTCTACAGCTTAACAGGGGGATTCCTGCAGGGGTTGCAATGATCACACTACAATAGCCTCAGGTGTAGGCTGGATAGGAGAGCAGTGGGGATCAAGACCTCTACATCCATCGTTTGTAATACTGGCCTCTCTATACCATACCTCTCAGCAGCTTTGGGTCTTTTCCTTTGCTTTTCTTCTACGCTGGCTTCGCTTTGGTCCTTTTCCTCTTCTCCCAGCCCCTGGGCCTGCAGGTAAAAGCAAACGGTGTGGGGTTTGCAGACTCCATTACTCTTAACACTCTACAGTCATTCTGCAGAAGAGATGAGGGAAGCCTGTGCTGCTTTGTCACTATAGCTGAGCACCACACCGAAGCAGCACACAAACTGGCCCTCAGAAAACAGTCCAAGCAATTGCTAAAATCAAAATGTTCTGTCCTTCTCTGGTGCACAAGAGAGACCTCACAGAGCTTTACAAACACTAATAAACCTAACAGCCCCCTTGCAAGATGTTTTGAATGCTCTAGTGATTTTGGGGTCCAAGTTGAGACACCTGAAAAGGTTTTCAGAGTGCGGGGGCTCAGCACCTTGGAAAGTCAGGTCAGGCACCAAAACCACTTGTCAGTTTTGAAAATGTTGGCCTGAGTTCCTAGCCCAATTTTACAGGAAGGGAAACAGAGACACAGAAGTGAAATGACAGGCCAAATTCACAGCAGGAGTGAGTGGCTGAGCTGGGAACAGACCCCCACTCCTGACTCAGTCCTACGCCATGGCTTCTCTCTAGGATAGCATCAGAGCATGAGGGGCCAAGCTCAGGTGTGTACAGGTGGAGTCAGACCCCACCACATGGCGACAAACTGCCCTCTCACAGGGAACACCCTTGGGACTCTGGGGCAGGAAGGCTCCCTCGCTAGCATCCACTGGGAGTGACTGTGATGCCAGGTTCACAAAGCAGCCTTGCACAATTGCCAAAGGACAGTGGGGATCTTCTGGCAGGGCACAGAGGAAACCAGGGAGCCTGAAAGTTTAAAAGCTGCCTAGGAACATAAGCCGGGGGTGAGAAGCAGACCACTGAGTCTCAGATAGAGAACCAATCCAATGAGGCCAACAGATGAGAACAAGGCTAGGGCATCAGAAACAGCCTCCCCCTCCAGCCAGGGAAGGCAAGGCACGATCCGTTAAAGGCAACACATCCTGGACCTAAGGCCTTCCTGCAATCCAGCTGTCACTCCTGTGAGGGGAGTGCCCCTCTGGGAGGGAAACTGTTAATAGTCCATCTTTCGATCGGAGGCTCCCCGCAACTCATTGATGGCTCAGCGCTCAGGAGCTGAGGCAGTGACTTTGCCATATGGAAGTGCACCAAGGGGCAGGGCCAGCATTTAAAAAAAATGAAATTATAAATAGCAATGATTTATGCAAATTTCTAGTAGAGCAATGAGCAGAAGGATTCCCTGCTAGTGCTGCCACATCTCATCACATCAACCCAGTCAGACCTCTTCTAGGCAGCTCCCTCTCTCCTGTCCCAAGCAATTAATGGCTTCAGGTCCTAAGTACCGGGCAGCCCAGCCAACATCCCCTGGCTTCAGATGGGATCCGTTACTGTCACCTTTGAAAGCACAAATGGCTATTTTTATTCCTAGAAAGATCTCATTCCCCTACTAGAGTCATTGGTGGGGAGCCTATACTGAGGGCTGCGACCTGGCTCTCACTCGGTCTCTTTCTCTCTAACTGGAACGACCTGCACCCCTTGACACTGCGATTAAAGGAACTGCTTCAGGTTCATTTTTATAAGCTGGGGTTAGCCTGTTTTTTCCGCAGGGCATTAGAGTTCTAGCCCCAGGGACAGCTTTGGGCTGGGAGTCAGGAGGTCTGGAGTTTAAATCCTGGTTCTACCACTGACTCACTGTGTGACCCTGGGCAAGTCCCTTCCCCTCCCCCTACCTCAGTCCTGTCCAGTGGGGATCCTGGATAAGAGCAAAGTGGTGGTATTAGTCCAGTCTCCTGTTCTGCTGGGACACAGATCTGTGAAACCGCTCACACTCAGGATGAAACACAACATTGAAGGGGAGACAGAAGGGGAGGAGAAATGACAAGCTGTTCTTTAAGAGGTAAATCTAGCCCAATTCCTTTCTAAGGGCATGATCAAAGCCCAAAGAAGGCAATATAAAGATTCTCATTGACTTCAAAGGGAATTAGATCAGGCCCTGTGTCTGTTTCTAAATTAGCCTTTTACCACTATCGCTACCATTGATGCAGCTTCACTAGTGGAGCCGAATGTCAGCAGCTTAAACACCGTGTCCTCTAAGCCTGCTCAGAGCCAGTCTAGACAGCAAAGGGTTAACATGGCTGGGGCTGTGGCACCTGGTCCCTAGGTACGCTGCTGGAGCAGAGCCAGGCATAGCAATAATGGGAACACCAGGAGGGAAAATGCTAGTATAGATCAGACCAATATAAAAAAGGCTGTTCTCAGACTCAAATGAAAAACATCATCATCCTACAGAGGAGACCTCCCCTCCCTTCCAGCCCTAAAGAGAGGCCAGGAAAAATATTTCCAATCTATATAAAATCTTCATCGGAGATGTCAAAGCTCTTGGCGAACACCAGAGCATTCTACCCTCCCTCCAGGCAGGAGTTAGCCCCATCTATAGGAGGAGGATTCGGGGCAGGGTGAGGAGAGTGCAGTGCCTTATTCATCGGGAGTGCGCGAGCCCAGTCCCTCACTCTAGACAACAGACAGTGCGGCCTCTGCTGAGCCACTAAGCTCATCTACTGCAGATCCCAGCACAGGGTATTCACTGAGAAACTCAAACCCGAACACTGGTCGCTCAGCTGTCACATAAGCAATTTTATTTCAAGAAACAGGATATTTTGCCAAAGCAAAAGCAAGCCCCTTATGTAGAAATAAACACATTCTAACCAACCAGAAGTGTCATTTGAAAACATCCTCTCTCGACACAAAGGAGCAGCTGCAGTTCAGCAGGGGGCACCATTTCAAACCCACCTCTCTTTCCTCAAGACAAGGCTGTAATAAACTCATAATGTGTCTGAGCCAATGAGGAATTTGCATGCATGATACTTATATGCTGAAGCAAAAGGAGAGGGGAAAATATACAGCAGGCACATATTTTGTTTTCCATTCACACCTGATTATCTTCATTATTAGGCAAAAGAGGACAGGTGTATTCTCCAAACGCCACCTAAGCAAACTTGGACTTCTACTCTCTGCCAGACAGGTGGCGAGTGTGTCACCTGGAGTGTCTTCCACTCGGCTGATTGACTCACTCACAATCAAATCAAGGCTGAATAAACCCCAGCTGGAGCCCTGACCTAATGCTTACTGACACACAGTGCAGCACACTCCTTCAGCTGATGCACTGCCAAGCTTACCTTGTACAGTGGGTGAGGTAAAATTGGCTTGCTAACAAACTGGAGACACACAGATAAAACCTCCAGATGCACAGAATCCTCCTTCAACCAGAACTGCCCTCATACAGTCACTTCCTGGATGGGGCAACTCACTCGCCACACCACAAACCCACACCTCTGTTCACATGCCACATTGACCCAGACAAATTAGGCAACACCCACAAAAAATGTAAGAGGCCTGGGCACCTGACACGTGCCCGAGCAAGTCAGTCTGTGGTTTTCTTGGAACACTTGCTTATTTTTTTCCCTGCATCATTTTCCATTATCCAAATCCCACCCATCCGCTTAGGAGAAAAAAGAGAAACACACACACGCAGCAGGAAAATATAAAATACACTCACCGTCCCACCAACAATCACCAGAGAAAGAGGGATCCAAGGAAAGGCAACACGCCCATACAGAGACACTACAAGATATGTGTATGCTGGCTCTAAACGGAAACTAGCTTTCCAGCTAAGGAACATATTGTAGCTGCCTCTGCATTTGGCTGTGGTTTGCATTCAGCATGGACAGGGCACTGCACTAGGGCTCAAGCAGACCGTGATTCTAAGCCCAGCTCTGCCACTCCTCACTGTGTGGCCTCCACACTGCACTTCTGTTTCCCTTCATACAGCCTCATATAAGGCCAGAGCCATCCTCCTCTGCAGAGCACATTATCCCCTATCCACAGCTCCATCGCTGACCGCACAGCCACCACTCACCTCAACCTTGGGATTGTCCAGAGCAGCAGAAAGAATATCCATATCCAGGACCTGGTCAGAGATCTGACTTTGGAAACCAAAGTCCTAAAAGAAAAAATAAGGAGAAGGGGCTGGTTTCAGATGGGTACATAGGTTCTAACAAAGATCCCCAGGAGTCAGGGCACAGACCTACCACAGCCAGGGATATGCAGTTCTGGTCACATCATCTCAGAAAAAAATACATTAGAAATAGAAAAGGTACAGACAAGGGCAACAAAAATGACTAGGGGTCCCAACTTTTAGCTTGGAAAAGAGATGACTAAGGGGGCTATAATAGAGGTCTATAAAATCATGAATGGTGTGAAAAAAGGGAATAGGGAAGTGTTATTTCCCCTTCACATAAACACAAGAACTAGGGGTCACCCAATGAAATTAATAGGCAGCAGGTTTAAAACAAACAAAAGGAAGTACTTCTTCACACAATGCACAGTCAGCCTGTGGAACTCATTGACAGAGGATGTTGTGAAGGCCAAAACTATAACTGGATTAAAAAAAGCATTAGATGCATTAAAGGAAGATAGGTCCATCAATTGCTATTAGCTAAGATGGTCAGCGATGCAACCCCAGACTCTCAGTGTCTCTAAACCTCTGACTGCCAAATGTGGGTCTGGACAATGCGGGATGGATCACTTGATAGTTGCCTTGTTCTGTTCATTTGCTTTGAAGCACCTGGCACTGGCCACCGTTGGATGACAGGATATTGAACTAGATGGTCCATTAGTCTGACCCAGTTTGACCATTCTGACAGACTGTAGGTGAGAAAAAATGTCTTGAACAAATACTGTAATCTTGGTAGATTAAGTTTTAGCCTTTTTGTTTTCACTTTTAATTGCATGTAACCATTTCTACCTTTATCCCAACTAACTGATATCACTTAACCTGTGTCCTTTTGTTCATTAACTTGATTTATTTTTGCTATAAACCAACTCAGTGCTGTGTTTGAAGGAAGGGGTGTGTGTACCCCAGTTACATTAATAAGACGCAATATGACACTTGAATATCCTCTGTGAGTGAATGGTGACAGAATCCATGTGTTGAAGAGGGCCATCTCTGAGGAGCTTGGGGACTGGAGTTCACTGACTGCTACCTGCCAGGTGAGGTTTGGGCTAGGAGAGCCTAGAGGAGTTTGCTGGTGAGGCAGGGAGCTGATACACAGTCCAATCTCCAGCAGAGCTCACACGTGCGGAGGCAGAGGGTAACACATTGGCTCACAGGTCTGCATATTCCCAGAGTCAGAGCTGGGTTCCATTCCCAACTCTACCACTGACTCACAGTGACACCTCAGTCCAGGCACTTCAGTTCTTGGGGTCTGGGTTTCCCCAGCAGTGGAATGGAGTTATACTGAGCCAAGCCTTTAAAAACCCTTGGAAGCAAGGCTCTGCAAGTGCAAACCATTGTGTTGCTTTGGGCCACCCTGTGAAGTTCTTTCCCAGCAGTGGGGAGATAGGGATAGGGGACTGCAGGAGGCCTGAGGACTCATTTGCTGAGCGCTCATAGAGGAACACAAGGTTGATGCCAGAGGACTCACCGTTAGATGAAGCAGCTCATGATCCGAACGGTCAGAAACCTGCAATTCTTTCACGTGCTCACTGGCCTCGGACTCCTTTAAAAACCCAAAATCAATACTGTTACATTATAGTCTGTGTTCTCGCACGTTTACATGGCCATTCCCAACACAAAGCAGACCTATAGGTACTAGGAAAACAAATCCCATCTGCACAAATCACAGAGACACGCCCAGGTTCCTTAGACACTACACAAAAGGCATTTCTAAAGGTGTGACCCACAGACAAGCACAAGACACCACTTTGCAGAGACAAAGGGCTTTTGGAAGGAGGAAGGGTTGGAGAGGGTAAAAAAGTGCTCTCCAGATTGTCTCCACAGCATTTAGACATCCCCCGATGAACGGCGTCCGTACAGAACTTAAGCTCCTCCACTTTGCCTGCAAAGATCTTCACAACTCCAACCACTGCCAATTCTGACCATTATTCCCTCCCCAAGTCCAGCCTGCTGCTCTGGCACCCAGCTCAAGCCTCGCACCTAGCTTCTCTATTTCTCCCACTTGAGACCCCACATTGTCCTGAATGTCCGGCACACACCACAACTGTAGCATCTACCACCGTGAGCAGCACCTGGTCTTTAAAAGGGCTATGCTCAGAGCAAGTACAACTCCTGGGGGTAAAGGTCTACACGAATAAGCCCCAGGCCCCAGTCCTGCAAAACTTACACACATGCTTAACTTTATGAGCCTGAGCCAGACTGCGGAGGGATTAGCCTTTTGGGATATGCTATCTATGAACTCGACACTGTACATCTGTTTGGACCCAGCTCCAGGGGGCAGAGAGTTAACACCCCCTGCTGGAATGGGAGCACTTGAGGCTCTGACTCTCACCAGAGACTGCACTGTAAAACACCTTGCTTATTGGCTTGGCTGCTTTCTGGGGTCTCGGTGGAAGAATGGTGGGAAATGTGATGTGTGTGCCGGAAAGTATCACATTCTGCAGAGTCAATCCACATCTGGTATCAACTCCCAGAGGTTTGGTCCCCTCTAGCCTCAGACCCTCCTTTCAGCATCCTTCCTTGGAGCTGTAAATATCAGAACTGGTAACTTATTTTACACATTTCCCCCAATCTCTCAACAAGCCAAGAGAAACCACTGACAGCTGGGTATGGTGAGAACACAGAAGGACAGAGTCATGGGACTGGGAAGGACCTCGAGAGTCCCCTGCACTCACGGTGGGACTAACTATTATCTAGACCATCCCTGACAGATGTTTGTCCAACCTGCTCTGAAAAACCTCCAATGACAGAGATTCCACAACCTCCCTGGGCAATTTATTCCAGTGCTTAATGTCCAAGCTAAACCTCCTTTGCTCCAATTTAACCCCATTGCTTCTTCTCCTGTTGTGTGTGAACAATTCTTCTCCCTCCTCCTTGTAACAACCTTTTATGTCCTGCCCTCAGTCTACTCTTCTCTAGAGTAAACAAACCCAATTTTTTTCAATCTTCCCTCATAGGAGGTGTTTTCTAGAACTTTAATATTTTTGTTGCTCTTCTCTGGACTTTCTCCAGTTTGTCCACATCTTGCCTGAAATGTGGTGCCCAGAACTGGACACAGCACTCTAGCTGAGGCCTAATCAGCGCAGAGTAGAGCGGAAGAATTATTTCTCGGGTCTTGACTACAACACTCCTGCTAATACAGCCAGGCTATTTGCTTTTTTTGCAACAGTGTTACATTGTGGACTCATGTTTAGCTTGTGATCCACTATGACCCCCAGATCCCTTTCCGCAGCACTCCTTCCTAGGCAGTCATCTCCCATTTTGTATGGGTGCAATTGATTGTTCCTTCCTAAGTGGAGTACTTCCCATTTGTCTTTATTGAATTTCGTCCTATTTACTTCAGACCATTTCTCCAGTTTGTCCAGATCATTTTAAATTTGAATCCAATCCTCCCAAGTACTTGCAACCCCCTCCAGCTTGGTATCATCCACAAACTTTGTAAGTGTACTCTCTGTGTCTTTATCTAAATCACTTATAAAGATATTGAACAGAACCGGACCCAGAACCGATCCCTGCGGGACCCCACTCATTATGCCCTTCGAGCATGACTGTGAACCACTGATGATAACTCTCTGGGAACGGCTTTCCAATCAGTTATGCACCCACCTCATAGTAGCTCCGTCTAGATTGTATTTCCCTTAGTTTATGAGGTGGTCATGCAAGGCAGTATCAAAAGCCTTATTGATATACCACATCTAGCACTTCCCCGCTATCCACAAGGCTTGTTACCCTGTCAAAGAAAGCTATCAGGTTGCTGTAAAAACCAGCTTGCCTACTACAGATGGCAGCACTGAAACCTGAGTCTTATTTCTCTTCTAAAGATTGGAAACGTATATCCCAGTTCAGGGTCTTTGCCTGCTGGATGTTCTGGACAGCACTTCTTACATGCAATAAAGAAGGGGTTTTCTAGAGACAAAACTAGGAATTTGTAGAGCACTTGCACCACAATTCAGGAATGCATTACTGCTATGAAAGCACTTACACACAATGCTTCACTCTAAGTCCATGACAAATCCTATTGTATACAGTCAATGGGATTTAAGCACATGCTTAGAGTGCTTTCCTGATGGAGGGCCTTACAAAGCAGTGGAGGCTGCAGGCAGGCAGATTTCTTACTTTGTCGGTTTCCAGATCAGCTGCTTCTTCCCTCATTCCATTTACAATCTTTTCACTGACAGACACGGTGTCAATGGTGACAGCCACACTTTTCATCTGATCTGTCTCAGCAGCTCTAACATCTGGCGATGCAGATAGGGGATGCCCTTGACTGCTGACCACATGTGTCCCCTCCGCTGTCCTTTCCCTCGGAGTTCCTGACTGTTCATAAGCCACAGAAACTGCATCTTCTACATCAGTATCTTCCTTTTGTAACAGTTCATTCCCCGTGGGTTTCCCACTGGACTCCTCTTTGTTCAGACCACACAGGCTGCTGTCAGCATCTCTGTTAAGCAGTTTGTCCGGAGCTGAAGGGCACACACCATCAGAATCCAAGGGAAACGTTTGACTTTCTTCAGTGTGACTCACTTTCAAGGACTCCTTCTAGGCAGCAAATTAAACACAATTAGAGCTACATAGCGCTCATGCTTTGCCCCTTCTCTCGGAGGATCCTTTGTACCAAAGCAGGTCTACCTTCTCCTATAGGAGGACAAGGAATCACAAAGCATTGGGTGACTTCAGCAAGGCCAGTTTCAATTTGTTTTAATTTATCCCACTCTTTGAGAAAAGGAACTTCCTTGTGATGAGTGTCCTCGTCTCTTAGGGCTGGAATTCTGCTTTCATACCCTAGGGATCCGAAGGTGTGTGAGTTAGTGACTGACGCTGCAGGGACCAGAGGCCAGCGCATTAGTCATTACATGCCCCTCACATTGCCATCTGTTACTAAGAGAAGGCAGTTTGAAAGATAGAGATTATTATTGTTTTTTTTAATTTCTGCCTGGAGCGGTCACCTAGGCCAGGTTAACCAGGAGATGCCTACTGCATTGTCCACCTTCGGTCCCGGGCCAAGAATAGATGTAGGATTCGAACCCACAATCTCCAGGCCCAGAACGAGACTAAAACTGACAAAGGGATACCGATATGAGCAAAGGAGCTAGTCTAGTCTAAGGCCCACTGAACAGGACATATCAGACTTGGAAAACATGATCTGAACAAGCTCAGTCACCCAAAGCTTCAGCAGCATCTCATGGCAGCCAGGCAGCACAGGAAACTCACAACAAAAGTACAAACCCCATGAGAAAAATGGGAAAGTTTCCCTCAACAGTATGCAAACCACGTCTCTGACAGGTCTTAGTTTCTCACTGTTTTATTAATGCTGTGGTGACTTGTCGAAGGCTTTAGCTAAAGCCTTAGTACAGTTTGTACTGTATGCAAATGGCACATTTTATCTGGGTATTTTTACCAAGGTGTCACTGGAACAGTGTCGCTCTGAAGCCCAGAATGCCAAGATACTGAAAGGATGCCTAGCAGGCTGCCATTCAGATGAGGGAATTCAGCAGGACTCAGGAGCTGAGTTGGGGAGAGCAAAATCAAATTACTGGATATTCTCCCAAAACACTGCATCATAACTGCATTTCAGTGTGTCACTGGCAATTTGCCAAGTGATAAAATGAAAGCTTGAACCTACTTCTGTTCAGGGCTCCATTAACACAGGCTTACAAATGTACCACTAGCATTGGTCACCTCTACAGGGCTTTTCAAAGGGACGTGAGGGCTCAAGAATGCATTTGACATGCGAGAAGAATTTTATATTTTCATGTTTCCCTGACATCTGACTCCCAGTCCTGATTAAGTTTCTCTCATTCCTGGATGTTACTGTGTCAGCAGAGATTGGTCACTGATTGATCCATCACATAAGTGAGTCCATTTTGGAATTTGTTAGTTTCACCACTAAACAGCCAAGATACTTAACTTTTAAGAATGGCTCCTGCCTAGCGATGGTCACCCCTTTCATAGGATATTTTACTGTGCAGTAGCATATACACAAAGGGATACCGATAAGGCTATCCCTTTGTGTGTATATTCTTCCCTTTGATGAACACAAACAACTCCCTTCTGAATTCACTGGTGTGTCTACAGGTCATGGGCATAAGAGACTTCTCTTTAAGCAAGTTTACATGACACACTGGAGTGGCTCAGAAGGGTTGTAAGAACAGACTTATGCAAGGCTGGTTTTTTGCTGTTATATCTGAATGATCACTACATACAGTTCTATAAAATAGTGAAAATGCAAATTAGACACAAGTAGAGATGCAAATTCTCCCATTCTGCCAGGGCAGAGCAAATTCTACCAGGCATTTCAGTGCTCTCGCAAGTCAGTCAGGTAGTAACTGGCTCTAGCAGGTCCTTCCACAAGCTGTAAGATAATTTACCTGCAGCTGACTGACACTCTGAATGGTGTGAAATTCCTGCCTATCATATAAATTGAATGCCCCATTGATCAGCATAAATCTGGGGCAAACACACTAATACCAGTGGGATTGGATTTCATAGTGTAATCCATGATACACAGAGATGACTGATCTCTAAAGCTGAATTGCTACTCACCATGAAAAACAGTGCAGCAATGCTGCTTGTTGTTTGTATTTAAACAAGTTTAACACAAAGGGCATAATGGTGGGAATTTAGCTTTAACATGATGTACAAAAATCTTCTGAAATGTGAGCTCTTTGGCTTTTGTTGTTTGAAGCCAGACTCTCAAGTCTGGGTTGCTCCTGGGAAGACATGCACACAAAGCAGGGTACGATCTGCAATGTTAGCCTGGAAAACTTTGTATTTGCTGTTCAGGTTAATAAATCTTTTCCATGCAACATTTTAACCACCAGAAAAGAAAAGCAACAATCTGATCCTTTACCACAGCACTAGCAAATGACTGTTTTCTGTACCATGCAAAGCTTCAGAGACATCATGCAAGCCAGTGATAGCAAAGATCCACTGGTCACCTCTTTCAGACCTCCAGCTTCATCTTCAGAATTCCCTAGGTGCTGGAGCCCAGGTTCAGTAACACTGGCTAACCGGGTACCACAATTGTCTTCCTCTGCCCTCCAGCTGCCCTGATGAGCAGAGCTCCACACAGATGCTGCCACCCCTCTGAACTGAGGGTGTAAGAGGCATTTCATTTACTTTCTCCTGGTACACCACACAGTACCAATGAACATTCCCCAAAAAGGAGTTTGATAGCTTACATCTCTCTTACTGATACCATTTAAATACAAGAGAAATTACATTTCTGGAAGAAAAGCAGAGGCCTAGTAGTATTCAAACCTTGGAGATACGTGGCCTCTCTCTTAAAATCTAGCTGGATTGATTTTGATACTTTAGAACAAACAGATAATTTTCATGTAAGCCAAGAAGAGAGAGAGTTCTGAGTGACAGCAACAAATTATGTTTCAAGCATTTTTTTTTATTTGTAAAGTGTTGTTACTATATGGTTATTGGCTAGAAAATCCTGGGTTATAAACTGTACATATCTATAGTTTGTAAAAACTAGACAAATTCTTGTGATACATGGTTAGAGTTGTGATGCCTTGAGGGAGGGGTGCCATGGCACAAAGCATGCACTGTGAGGATGGATCTATTTACACTACCGTGGTGGGGGTCCATTTAGCTTAAAGTTGTCTTTCTGTATATAGCGAAATTAGCATTCTGCTGCCATTCTTAGTTGTGGAAGGGGGTTCAGCTGGCATGAGAAGTGTAGGGTTTTTTAAAAAAATTAAAAAAAAAAGAAAAAAAAAGAAGTAGATTTAATTGGGGATTGGTCCTGCTTTGAGCATAGGATTAGACTAGATGACCTCCTGAGGTCCCTTCCAACCTTGATATTCTATGATTACCAAGGTGACAGCCAGGAGAGACTGTTTAACTTAATATCTTCTACCAAGCCTCTTCTATCGAGATACATCCTGAATGTGACGCTACACTGGCAGCTAAAGGGTAACGATGGAGACAATCCCAAATGGGGATACAGGGTCATTCATCCAAAATGAATTAATTGCTATAGTTAGCAGCTACTGTAAGCTTCCCCTTTGGCCGAAAGGGCAAAGCTGATCCAATTTGTAAGACGTACTGAGAAGACCCACCATCATGGATTCCCAAATGTCACGTTATACATGCTCTGCACGTTTTACTGCTTCTGCTTTTCAAACTGCTGGTCAGCTCAATTAATTCACTGCTCTACCAAGATCTTGCTACATCAGGTGCTTGTTCCACTGGCCCAAAGAGAAGGCTAGTGGTTACAGAAGTTGCCAAGCATGCTCCTCACTACAATGGAGAGAATAATGCAATGAACAGTTTATCTATTCTTACTCTTAAGGTAGTCAACACTGTGCCAATTATTTATGGATGGCACATGACTTCCTTGGAACACATAACACTCCCTCCTGCACACGTCTCTGCATTAATGCAAACTAGCACACTGTACTGTGCTGTATTTATTTATGGAAACTGCTCGCCTTTCACACATTTCCATCTCCTAAAAAAATCGCTGCATTTTAATGTTCCATCATATAGATAAGCCATGTGACTCCAAATGTTTACCTGCAGATAGACCTTTTTGGAATGCAAAGCACCAAAGCTCGCTGAACTGCCCAAGGTACAGAATGATTTGTTACTATGTCATGCACAATTTTCTCTCTTCAGTCACCCCCCGTCAAAAGCCTTCAGGCCGCTCCCATTATAGCTTGAAGTACCCTTGTATTCCCATTCATGTTAATACAATCTTTGCTGCAATTACCCCAGAAATCCCTCAAAGATTGGTTCAGAGAATATTTAACAATGACAATTCAAACCCCATCGTCTTCACTCTCCTCACCTCCCAAGCCACAGAAAAGAGAGTTTCCATGATCACAAATGTAAGAAAAGCAAATCAAGTTCTTCAACATCTGACTGCCTTGATTTCCCATTCCCCTTCCCCAGATTTAATTACTCAGCTTCCAGCTCCACCCCTTAAAACACCCTGGGATCTCTAGGAATTATTTCCAGTTCTCCTACCCTTTGGACCAGTCCATTTAATTCTTTGCAGCAAGCATCACCGCACATCACTAAAACGATCACATAGTGTCTCCAAATATGGATTCTCAGTCTTGGATCCACTGACTGGATTTTTACCAGCTCTGTAGGCAAACTGGCTTTTCACTTCATCCCATCACTTCTCACACACTCCTTCGTGGGGCCTGTTTTATGGACCTTTGCTTCCTTTTGATTTTATAATAAAGCTAGAGAAGGGCTTGGGATGCAGAGAGAGCTGGCTAATGTGAGTGTTTTCCTACTGCCATCTTATGGCATCAAACGTGAATGGTAATTTCCAATGGGACATTATAACCCATCAGGCCTCAAGGTAACATCCATCTAGGTTACTAGTTCTTAAGAGGCAGTCTGGCTGTCGAGGGGCAACTGCCATTTCATAACAGATCCCAAAGCCCTGCCACGGCAGTGGAATGCTAAGCGCTGTCTTTGTTCCTAGCCACATTAACGTCTCAGTGACCAACTGGGCCCCAACAGACTTTTTGTTGTTCTGGAGATGAAGACAACTTGGGCCTTTCCTATTCACATCCAATTTAACACAAGCTGCCTTGCACACTATGCCCAGAGCAGCAAGCATTCGAAAGCTTACTTTTCATGTGCCATGAAAAAGGCTAATGAAAATACTGCATAGCATTTTAAAATCAATTAATTTGCCTCTCAGATGCTGGAGCAGAATTTTTAAAGTGGCGAGAAGGGATTAAAGCCCACAGAAACAGCATGGCTAAATCACTACAAACTGCTTTCAACACACAAACTATTGTTTCCTTGTCATCCTAACCCCGCGTCCTGTTAATTATGTACGGACAAGGAGCAACCCAGCCCCAAGAAAAATAAAAACAGATGTTCATGGCCATACGTGTTTTTAAATCATCATCATCAATGCTCAACATCTGAGGGCAAGAATTTATCAACAGTGCACCAGAAAAGGAACCGGTGACCAAGGTTCTACGCTTCTACTAAAGCAAGTGGCCACATGCCAATATTCCTTTCAGTTTCCACATAACAGTAGAACCATAACACACTCGCCAAAAGGAATGATGAAGCTGGAGTGGTATTTTTAAAGAGGAAAAAAAACCTAAGGACCTCGCTGAAATATAGTTTCCGTATTTCCATATTTAGTAATTTTACTTGCGAATGTTACTTCTATTCACCCACTGGAAAAGGCAAAGATGAAATTAAATCCTGTCCAATGCAAATACTGCCATGCCCGCAGAAACCTTAACTCTCAGGAAGGGGCTAGATGGTTCCGTCCTTGGCCCTCAGATCTTCTCCCACTATACGATACCTCTGGGGTGACCATATCCACCTGCATGAATTCCACTGCCTACGCAACTGTGCCCCCAAGAGTTCAGTTAGACCCAACCGTGGCCAAATCCAAGCTCTGCTTTTTCCTTGCAAACCCTCACCTTTTCCCAACAACTCCCCTGTCACTCAGACCTGCGACCCTGGGGTCATCTTGGCCTCTAGCCTCCCCCCCTCTCTTCACATCCAAATGGTCACTAAGTTTTGCTGCTTTCCTCATTTCAATCCCTCCTAAAGATCTTCTTCTACTGAAGACACTAATCCAGGACAGTCAATGCCCGACCTGATCCTGACATTATAAAAGGACAAAGAGGTAAAGTTCAAAAACAAAACCAAAAAGAACGAAACCACAACCATTCTGACTTCCAGCCCCATATGCTGTTGGGGTATCTGATATTATCCATGGCTGTCTTAAGCTTCCCGGGGCAGGCACTGCATTTTCCATTTGTGCCTTGGAAAGCACAAGTCTCTTAACTGCATAACAACTATGCCACATTGCACGTAGGTAGTATTTCTATTCCAGTTTTTCTGGTGAAATGAGTAGGTTAGGATCCATTTATGCCATAAATGTACATCATGAAATATACTGGGCAGAGCTATCATTGCTGTGGGACCCTTCATTGACTTAGTTTTAACCGTGCACACTTGAAGTTCCATTAACATGGAGCAAAATGCCTGGGTATAATGATGAGATCTAGACAATGCTGTGTTAAGAATATCAGCAAATGGAGAAGTTCGGTCTGCACATGAACTCCCCACATTGGTAATTGTGGCGCAACTGCACCATTGTAAGCAACAGTGGGACATTTTTGGAAGAAAAACCTAGCATAGAGATGGTCAGTTTATATAGGTGCAACTCCACTGATTTCAAGTGAGTTACAATCTATTTATACCAACAGAAGATCAGACATTTTTCCAAAAGAAAAAACTCAGAATTTACAGAATACAGCAAAAACCTTTGACCCATAAAACGGTACAATCTGCCATCTTCTCCTGTTTCTCATGTTAAAGCACTGACAGCTTTTAGAAGATTCTACCATGTGTACTTCAACTGACATTTACTAATTCTCTCAGATAAATAGCACCCCCCCACTCCAATTGACTTGAGAGAGGCAAACCCAGGATCTTACAAACCCCTGATCAGGCCAGGCAGGGAAAACATGGACTGCAGTGCTCCAAAGGGGGTCAAAGACCATTATGCTCTTCTAAATACCTCAGCAGACACATACTCAAAAAACCTCTTCTGGGCATGCGCAGTATGTCTTATTAAAAAAACACATCAGTCAGCACTATTTACATGCCAAGTTTCAAAGCTCAGCCATTTTTTAAATTTACCTACATGACAAAGAGACTGGTAAAATTCCTGTTTAAAAACCACAGTACCTACACCAGAAGCAGAGAACTCAAAAAAAGTCTGACTGGATTTTGTTTAAACTTAAAAAAGACTCACCTTTGGACAGAGACCAACCAAGGAAAATTTCATCCCCAAAAATGATTTTTTTAGAAAACGATAATAAGAAAACAAAGGGCTCACATGTTAAACTGATACGCAGCCTGAATAACAGCGAGTTCTACCGAAACATTTTACAATGCCACAAAGTTATTTTTATGCAAACTTTCGTCAGCCTTATTTTAAAAATGCAATCCTAGGACCTCCCTTACAAAGCCCAGTTTCAAACATAGTCACCATCCTGCAAATGATATGAACAACAAACAGCAGAGCAACTCCCCCCAAAACTCCCCTAGTGCACCTGGGAATATCCAGACACTCATTACTATCTCAAGTGACATATTTCTTTCCTGAATGCTCGTGACGATTCCAAGGACACGCTCTTTCTTACCTCATACTCGAAGCCACCTCCTAGGGTGCTAATATCCATGTGCAGATTTTTGAGCAGTCTCGCTGTCCCACGGGGACTCTATGCATTCAAAAAAGGAAAACAACTGCAGATGAGTTTGTATCTTTGCAACTGGCCGTATTTCAGGCCATGCTTGAGGACATTCTGGGATTTAGTAATTGGTGGAAACGAGGCAGGGGAACTGCAAGACAGTGTGTTAAAGCAACATGATGCTACCATCTGATTCATTTCAGAAAAACTCCTTAGCAGTATATCGCTTCCTGGATTGTTGTTTTTTACAAATGCAAGGGATGGCCACGGGCGGCCACCTGGGTAAGGGATTTCTCTGCTGGGTTTGCAGGGTTCTTCTGTATTTCTGTCCTGAACTGCCATTTCGTAATAGCACAATGAGCTCACAAATGAGTGTGCTCATACAGATCTCAGTCCAGTCCACTATGCCTGGGATCTTGTACCCACTGAATTTAACGGCAAAGCTGCCAATGAGGTCAAAGGGGCAGGATCAGGCCCACAGAGATTGAGGACATGTCCATAACAAACACTGAAACCCTCTGCAAATGTAGGAGTAGAAGAGGCCCCAGCTAGGCACTTGGAAGGGAAACTTCCCTAGCTGACATCCATGGGCAAGACCCCTACAGACAGTAGCACTCATCCTCTGCAAAAACCTAACACATCAAATCAGAGCAAGAACAGGGTTAGATACCTTGGGGAAAAGATAAGAAACTTAGCCTAAGTCAAACCCAGAAACGTTTGAACCACAGGATATTCTAGGCTGAAAACCCTCATGAGGCAAGGACTATCAGGGTCTATTCCCCGGATTCCCTTAGGGGATCTATGCACAGCCCACAAAAAAACAAAAAACACGGCACTCATAGGAATCCGACAGGTGTCTCAGCTCTCTTGCTACCTGATTCTCACTCTCTTCCTCTTCCTCTTCATCTAGAGCTAGGAGATTTAGGGAGGCTTTTTCCTCATGCATGGATCCCAGCAAGCTCTTAGTGCAGCCAGTGGATTTAAGGGTCTGTGGAGGCTGCAAAGTCAAAAAAGGGGATGGGGGGTAGTTAGACGAGACCAAGCCAAACAGGAAAGAGGACACAGGCATATCAAAGCATGGCAGCCCAATTCCATCCCTAGTAGAGGGACTCTCTCACCAGCTTAGTAGCACACAGTCAGCATAGCAGACAGAATATCAAGGACTTTGCAGGCTAACCTGACTGTCTGAAACACTGTTATTTTGCAGAGAGTCATTGCAAATATATCTTTACTACCAAGGTGGTGAGCTCTGCTTTAGGCAAAAGTTTCCATTATATCAAAGGTGCTCTCACTGTAAAGAACCACATATACAAAATCTCCCCACCCAAGAAAATAAAAATTCATCAAGTTGGATTTGCAACAGACTTCCCCCTCCCTCTTTTCTGTTTTAAGATGAATGTGGTGCTGGCAGAAGGTGTAAGATTGATAGCTCTGGGGATGCAAGATCTCTATACCCACCAAACTGGTACATAACCAATGGCAACGAAAGCTTCTCACTCCCACCCCCACTAACATGGGCTTCTCTACATGGCAACTTATTGAGAGACAAGCCAGCATGTGCATCTACAGCCTACCAGCTTAACACTCAGTAACATCCCTGATGGACATTGCTACAGCGCACTGACAGTCACTCCCCGGGATTTGTATGTGCTGTAGCAGTGTCCACACGGGATGGTCCTGCACAGTAAGCTGGCGCACTGTAGATTCACACCATGGTCCACCACACAGTAACTGGGCTTGTAAACGAGCCCTGTGTCTCAGCTTTCTGCTGGAGGGACCTCTTCTCGGGAAACAAAGGGAATTTCAGTCTCTGCAGCCCATTTAGTCTTTGCCCTCTGTGGTGACCAATGAGGGGCCAGCAGCCATTTTACAAAGTGAATGTTTCCCCTTATGGCGGAGGCCCAACAGCCTCAGATGGGAACTGCTGCTCAGCCACTAGTGTGACAGCACCTGTGATGTCCTAGTATCACAGTGAATGAGTGCTCCATCCTCCCTGACAGAATTAACACACGAGGGCTCAAATACTAGAATGATGGGCACCAACGTTGAGCTTCCATAGCTAGAAGGTGAGGAAGAGAGGAGCAGCTCTTATGCTCCAGCAGTGTCATTCTGAGTGCAGAGGGCTGGAGAGCATCAGGCCCAGGATCACTGACGCTTTGGACTAGGTTCCATACAAACATTTGTGGGGGAATGTAGAGACAGGAAACGGATTTGACTTTTCTAAGCCTGGCTTCACAGACAAAGACAGGATAAAACCCATGTACGAGGAACAGGGATACTGCCTTTGAAACATCATTCTAGTGTCTAGTATCAGAGGGGTAGCCATGTTAGTCTGGACCTGTAAAAAGCGGCAAAGAGTCCTGTGGCACCTTATAGACTAACAGAGGTGCTGGAGCATGAGCTTTCATGGGTGAATACCCACTTCATCAGACTCATGTGTCTGTGCAGGTTCCTGAAAACATAGCGCATTGCAACAAACACATCCCAAACTGAACTTTCAGTAAAGAGGGAGAGTTACCAGAGTTCCTTCTCTGAGCAGCGGACTGGGTACTCCAGACATCTCCACACTGGTGCTTAGCGAGCCATGGAGGGCACTGGCTGGACCATCCACAACACCACGTAAAGGAGCAAGACTCCCCGGAGGAACTTGGACAGGTGCTAGCAGGGAACCTGGAGACTAGGACATGCAAGAACAAGGTAAGTATCTGACCTCAACTGAGACGAATTAAGAGAAGCAGAGCAGGCACCATTTATGGTCTGCAAGCAGATACAAAAATAATGAGCCACTCCTGTCTGAACATTGCCTGCTACCACTTAAATCACCTCTGCTCAAAAGCTGCTAACGAGACCTCAACACTCAGATGTGTGAGAAATAACAGGTGGATTCACGAGTGCATAGAACCCATCTAACGACCCATATGAACACAGAGTTATTTAGTTTACAACAGTCAGAAGTTTGTCTGATCCACAGAAACACCAAAACATCAGGGAGAAGATATAATATAATACACCCATATTGGGTGTTACACAAATGTAATAGATGCACGTTCACAAAGAACATTATATGAATGCCTAGGAAGGTGGTCAGAACCTCTATACTATTCTAATAAAATCAGGCCAGACAGTATTTCTGCTCTCGTACCACTCTGTTGAATAACTGAAGTAGAAACCATGGCTGACAAATTCAGTTTCCACAGCAAAGAAAAAGAAGTGACATTTATTATGAATTACTGGTCAGATGTCAATATGTGACTTTTCAAATAAGAACGAACTAAAAGGGTTAAGATACTCTTGCTGTTACTTGAAACAACCGTTCCTTTCGCTGGCTCCTCCCACGGCAGCATTGCCTCACTGTTGAGTTTCGAGCTGTTGGCCAGGAAGAGGGGGGAGTAGGGACGCCCATGTGAAGTGATGACAGTTCCGCAGCCCAACTTACTGATTGTGTAGGACCTAGGCTAACTGCAGCTTCACCTTCCAACTACTCGGGGGGGGGGGGGGGGGACGCATGACAGTTTCACTGGGATGGCAAGTCTCCTGCCTCACAGAAGCTGCAATAAGCAGGTGGGACTACAGCAACAACTGTGGCTGAGAAGTAAAATGGTGGCAGGCAGTTCTGTCACAGAACTTCACCAAGGGGCTCTTAATTTCTACTGAGGCTTGTCCCATCTACAGCTCAGCAAAAACCCTGAGAATAATTCCTCCATCCCAGTTAGAGGGGTCACAGAAGAGCCACGGAAACTATTAAAGGACTGGAAAACGTTTTAGCATGAGAAATTCAAGGAGCTCAATCTATTTAGCTTAATAAAAAGAAAGTTAAGGGGTGATTACAGTCTGTAAGTACCTGCAGGAGGAACAAATCTTTGATAACGCACTCTTTACCCTAGCAGCAAACGTAGAACAAGATCCAAGGGCTGGAAGTTCAAGCTAGACAAATTCAGACTGGAATCAGACACACAGTTTTAACAGGGAGGGTAATTACCACTGGAGCAGCTTACAAAGGCTGTGGTGGATTCTCTGTCATTGAGAATTTTTAAAGCAAAACTAGATGATTTTCTGAAAGGTCTGCACTAGCTTGAACGGGAATTAATTCAGGGAAGTCTGTGGCCTGTGCTATAGAGGAGGTCAGACTAGATGATCACAGTGTTCCCTTCCGGCCTTGGAATCTATGAATCTCTAAACAAATGCAAGTCCCATAAAGGGCTGAAATCAAACAGGACAAACTGGAGAAAATGCCATACAAAATTGACCTGATCAGAAGAGCTGAAGTTTAATTGCACTTGTAAAGGTGGGCTGAGAAACTACAGGCTAGCTTGAAAATAATCCTCTCATATAGCAGTGATACAAACAGGCCCCCAACTAAAGACCTGAGTTACCACCACAGAGCATCTCAAAGCTCTATCTTACATAGTGGAATTTTTTATCCAGCAAGACATACCTTGCAATACGCTGCCCAAGGTAAACTTGAAACCAATGCATGCTACAAATACCCCTATGGTTTCCCAGCACCACTCTGTAGCATTTCTTCAACAGAACACGTGTGTGTCGGCAGAGCATATGTGCATCGGGAGATCAGTCTCCTGTACACTGTGTTTACACAAAATTACAGACTGAAAACACAGTTAATTCACTAGCACACTGGGGGACGAGGAAGGAAGATAAACGCACACCGCTCTCTCCTCCACCAAGTCATTGCCAAATCAATGGTTATAGTGTAAATTACATACTCTGGGCTTAACTAGTGATTTTCTACCAATGGCTATTAACTGTGTGTGTGAAGCTGGGGGTGTTAGTTGTCCTTCAGCAAGAAAAACTCACTTCCATTCAGCTAATTAAAATTTTCAGGATAATCTGCAGTTTATCTGATATTTATAGTCGTAGTTATTATCAGCTAAGGGGGTGCTACCACACGCTGGTAAGTGGAAATCGAAGCTAGCAATTCAGTGGAGTCACAGCTGGATACCAGAAATACGGGAGCAAAGCACTTCATTAACATTACACACAATGATCTTTTATATTATTTCTTTGGAACACACGATTTGGCAAGTCCTTATTAAACTGAAGCAATTACTTATGAAACAAAGAACAAGCCAGACCAGGACACACTTCACACCGACAAGGCACCTCCCGCTGTATGCAGTGGAGGAAAGCACCATGGCCCAAAACTTGTGTATCTTATAGAGTGGGGGATGCTCAACTGTGCTGCCCCTTGGGGAGGAAGAGCAAGCTTCAAGCACACGCAGCTGCAGGCCAGAGCAAAACAGCTTGAGCGCTTGTCATCCAACATTAAATACTACCTGGATTTTTGTTTTTAATTAACGAGGCAATTGTAGCCCAGGAAAATTGTCCTAATAATGGAGATGTGGGAGCTCTGAAAAGAAACAAGAATACTTTGGATTGAATTGTTTTATCAAGATATGAAGGGCGGAGAGTTTGGCC
This sequence comes from Chelonoidis abingdonii, assembly GCF_003597395.2. Taxonomy (NCBI): domain Eukaryota; kingdom Metazoa; phylum Chordata; order Testudines; family Testudinidae; genus Chelonoidis; species Chelonoidis abingdonii. The sequence goes on along the minus strand of NC_133786.1, from coordinate 18,440,927 downwards.
CATGATATTCAAAGCAAAACACAGTCAGAGAGCATTGCTTGCCATCTGCATGTCCCTGGGTTCACTGTCAGCTTTGCAGGGAAGCATCACTTTTAATGGGTAGTTTGGAGTCTTGGTTTCCCAAGAGCGGTGCCGAAGGGGAAAGAGGGAGAAGACTGCTTTCAGAAATGGCACCAGTCTATCCCACCTTTGCTGCTCTCCCATGAATTTACCTGGTTTGAGTTTGTCAAGATGTGTCCTAAGACAACAGCAATGGTGTTCAGGTCAGGACTGAGGTTTGCTCAAAGAACTTTGTGCAGCACCTACCTGCAAAAGGCGGGGGGTGGGGGTTGTGCTAACGCTCAACTTCCATGAGAAAACAAATTCATGAAACTTTTGTTTTCATGAGTTTACCAGAAAGGGTGGCCCTATGGTTAAGGCATTGAACTTAATTCCTGGCTCACTCATACCCACTAAATAACCTTTGCCAAATCACTTAATTTCTTGGTGCCTCAGCTTCCTGTCTGTAAAATGAAGACTCTTTCTTTCTCCCACCATTGGTCTATCTTGTCTATTGAGACTGTTTACTCTTCAGGGCAGGGACTGGCTGTGTGTGTGGACAGTGGCTAGCACAATGAGCCCTGATCTCAGCTGAAGCCTCAAGGCAAGTGGAAAAACAAACAAGGGAGATGTTCCTAGAAATGACTTTGTAATTAAATGTAATAATCCCAACCCATGTACTGCTCTGTGTGACCTGTTCGATAGTTCAAAAGACAGAAATAATATTGTATTAGTGTAGAATTCATGCAAGATTTAAGTTATGTAGTGCTTACCATGCCAGGAAGGTCAGCAGGAGGGTATTTTTCATCCTGCACCTCAAAGCTTTAATAAACCCCCAAATATACCTGCCACATCAGCTCATGTGACCACCACCAGGAAGATAATTTCCCTTTCTCTTGAAACTTAGCTCAGCAGAGAGAAAATGCCCACTCTCAACTCCTCAGATTCATTTATAATGGAACAGCAGAGGTGCTGCAGAGGGATTTTTAAGTCTAAACTGCCTACCTCATTACTGCCTGCTCCCTCACAAAGCTCCAGTTTGCTGTAATCCTCAGTCACTTTTCCGCTCTGGGTCAATTCTCCTTCCACCTGCCGACAGAGCCTGCTGCTTTCCTGGCACTCAGTTGTCTGATAAAGCCAACCAGGAGAAACCTGTAAACCCTCTGTGAACACACTTGCCTCTAACCCTCTAGGAACTGGCTCTGTCTTTTGCTCTCCTTCTCCTGTTTCTTCTTGTCTGCCCTCATTGTTCTTCTCAGGGGCATCACGTGACCTATTCAGTTTCATGCTAAAACTGACACAACTATGTTCCTGACTAGGTACTTGATCATTTTCCTGCACATGCTGATAGAACTTCTCATCCTCAGAGTTACAGTCACTCTGTGACTTTCCATTGGCTGACCTTCGTGGCGGAGTTTGGAGAGTTCCTGTGAAAGGGTGAGCGGGTAGAGACCCTGTAGCAGCAACAGCAAGCTGATCTGTTGGTCTGTCAGACTCACGAGAGCTCTGGAGATCCCAGGAAAAGTTATCAACCTCTCCCAAAATCTGTGATGCAAAATGGTCAGCTGAATTGCTTGTAACACTGCTGTCAGGTTCAGGCCCCAAACCGTTTGCCTTCTCCTTGTCTTTGTGCTGTGCAGCACAGAGAGAAACAGGCTCTGACGCAGAAATATCAGCTCCTGCGTGAGCATAAACTTCTACCCCTCTGGTGAAGGGTAATGTACCTGCAGTCACTTGAGGAACTGCCAGGTGGTTGTCTAATAGGTCTTTTTGCAGGGCTGCTTGTAGGCCTGCTCCTTCAGATTCAACAAACTCTGCCTGCTTTGAGCTCTCTCTCTCACGTTTGCCGACAACCTCACTGCTCTTGCAAAGTTTGGTGGCTTGACTCAGTGCCTGATCCTGAAGTTTTCTCTTCCTTCTACTCTCAACGGCTCTGCTGTGTGCCCTCAGCTCTCGTTGGGGACAGTGAACATCACCCTCCTCCTCCAAACTCAGGTCTTCCAGGGGACTGGCATCAAAGAGAATCATTTCACATTTCCTGCTGTAAAAAGTATGGTCAGGGGCACTGGGGGTCAAGAAAGCTTCATTTTCATCAGCTTGTGAGAAACCTGGGCCTCTTTCCTTATCACCACCAGGCCCTGTTAATCTTTCTCTGACTGAAAAGCCATCATCAGGCTGACAGACACTCCCTCCTGTCATTTCCTCTTTCTTCCGGTTGTCAGACAGTTTTTCCTCAACAAAGAGCATACCTTTGTCCTCCAGGACCTCGCGGGATTCAAGGACACTTCTCCCATTCTCAAGGTCTTGTGAACATGATTTCTTTGCCACGTAGGAAATGGGCTTTGTCCTAACAACATCCAAACCTTCAGACTCCAAGTCAGAAAAACCAAGACAAGGTTTGTCTCCAATTTTTGGGGACTTGTCTTGGCCCTGCTGGTGGTCTACATCTGATCTGCTAAAAGATGGCGTCCTTCCTAAAATTTTCTCCACATCAGTTAAGATCTGGTGAGTTCTGCAGGACTTTGCTGTCAGAAGTGGCTGCAGTTTATTTGGGGAAGGCCCTGCAAACTGTCTGTTTGAGTAACTTGTCTCTGGTGGTCTCTCAGAGGGCTTTCCTTTACCTTTCTTAAGAAACCCCTCGATTCTCATCTGGCTATGCTGATCTAGATCAGGACTTGCACACTCAGAGGACAGGATAGGAGAGGACATTCGATAAAAGGATGTTGAAGGAAGAATCCCTGGCTCTGGCTTCATTTCCTAAGTAAATAAATATTTGCAGATAACTAAAATACACAACATATGATACATACACTCATCTACAGCACGAAATGGAACAGGATGTAGTTGGAGCATTTGAAATAAGAAACACTAACAGAAGTCCCTCAAATTGAAGGTTTGGGTCTTTTCCACGGAAGGTCCCTCCCTGAAAGATTCTAACCTCAAGAGTTTGTTGGCCTTCAAGGTCTGGTGCAAGGCACATCTTATCAGCCTGACATTTACCCAACTACTGGTTGAACTGGGAAAGTTCTCTCTATTTGAAAAGGGAGGAATGGTTTGCTGTTGGGATGACTACTCTTGTTGCCAACCAACAGCAAAATAGATTAATCTATTGCTTTTAAGGCTGTGTCTGGTGCCTAGATACCATAGCAACAGGTGCACAGTTACTTCATAAATAACATTGGTTGTTCCTTCCAATGAGACTGCTCTAAAAATTCTACAAACCACTCACCCTCTAAGCACAGCAATCACTCCATCCTTGAAAGGCAGGAAGTAAGAGGAATGGCATGAGTTCAGGGCTCTGAGCCCATGTTCTACAAGGGCCTGTGATCAAAAGTGGGTATGGCAAAGCATTAGGAAACAGAGGAGGATCCTAGAGACATTCTGGGTGTGCCACTGACCCACTCTAACTCTAAGTCACCTGAGCAGCTTGATACCTTGGCCCAGTCAATTGGGAAGAACAATATGCTAGAAAACCTTGGCCAGCACAAACAAAACAAGAGACACTTGGGGCACTGCAGTAGCCTTGACTTGATTTAGGAAGGGGGCTCTGAACTGCTTATGCCACCACAGGGTCCCTCTGGCACCACAACAACTCCACAGTCCCAGCTCCCTTTTCTAAGAGGAAGACTGGAGGGAGGGACCATCCACTGAGCCTTGTCTTCCTTCCACCTCACGGCCCCTAAGACCATAAAGTCACTGGGAGCATCACAGAAAACCAAGTGCTGAGTTTAATGACCTTGAGGGTGAAAATGGCAGTAGCTGCATCACTGAACAAGCCAATTTCTCCTCTGGCCTCGGGTTACTAAGGGATTTGGCCCAGTTGTGAAAAAATGAAGTTAAAGAACAATAATTGAAAAGTGATGCCACGCCTGCCTCTGTCTGCTCCTCTGCACAGCCACTTTATGCCCGTCATTCATTCTGCCTAACCTCTAATACCACAATAAGCAGCAGCCATCACCAACTCACAGCTGGTCACTTACGCTCAGGCTGGCTCTTCTGGCCCTCCCTAACAAGCACCTCAGATGTACTCACCGCAGTATCTTTCATTGGTTCTCTCTCCTTCTTCTCTTTCTTCTCCTTCTTGTCTTTTTTCTTCTTCTTGTCTTTCTTTTTAATGCTGCCATGAGCTGAAAGCTTCTCCCGCTCCTGGATCACAAGTTCTCTATAATGTTCATCACAAGGGTGGTCCCATGTGGACTGGCCATTAGAAAAGTTAAAGTAATAGATGTCGCCAGTGATATCTTGACTGATGTGGGGAAAACAGAACACGAAGACAGGAGAAAGTCAGGGCATCAGCTCTGTGCATCCAAATCAGCACACACAGCTGGCAGCAATGCTGCTTTGTGCAGCCACAAAACCTTCCGTCTCAGGAGCATATAGGGCTTTACAAACGCTGGCCATAGACTCCCTTTGGTGCATAGCAGAAGCGGAGCGTGCTGCCCCAGAAAAGCCCCAAATACACATGATGAGGGAGCAGCTGTCCCTCAGCACATTCCTGCTTCCATCACGGTTATTTCCCAAACTACTTCTTCACTCTCCCTAGAGCAAGGGCAGCATTGCCACTACTCTTTCAGCATCATCACATCCCAGTGAAGTACAGTATTGTATTATCCCCATTTTACAGGGGCATGTGCAGGCATGGAGGGGAATTGACTCACCCAGGATCACAAACTGATTCTGCTGCAGAGATAGGAATAAAACCCAGGAGCCCTGACACCCAGTCCCCTGCTCCAACCACTAGACTACTTTCCCCTACTTATTTGACAAGCACTCAGAGAGAGATTAGCAAGGAGAGGTTGGCAATCTACTGAAATAGTGCTGATTTAAACTGCTCACCATGGTTTCCACTCTGGAGGTAAAGGAGCCACAATGCCTTCTCTGGCCAGCCACATCAACTCCGGCTCGTTCTCAGGGTCAATCCCTACCTCCCTGGCAAACTCCTGAATTTCTGTAGTAGAACAGAAGTAGAGGAAACAAAAGTCAGTAGAAGACAGCGCGGCAGACAAGCAAGGCTGTGCATTACTGTGCAAAGTGGTGCTGGGAAACCCCCTCACTGAAGACACTAGAATTAGGCTGCACAGAGCTATAGAAAACATCCCATGTGCCATGATCCATCTTACAATGGGCGAGGCAAGGCTAAACTCTGCAGGGGTGGGAGACAGAGGCCGCCACAAACTGAGGTATATCCATGGGAATGGAAACCAGGAGCCTTATTGTACTCTCTCATCGCCATACGCCAGAATTAACTGTCTGGAAGTCAAAGGAGTTACTCCAGTGAAAACCAGCGTAAGTAAGAGAACAATCAGGTCCCAAGAGCCCTGAATCCCAGTGTCCCACTCTAGCCACTAGACGACACCCTCTCCTCCCTCGTTTTCCTAAAAGAGCTTGGTTCTCTTGCTCAGCCCCAGGTTCTGGTTTCCCCTGTGACAGTCCCAATGGCTGCAAGGGAATGGAACCAAGATCCAACTCGGCACCGCTTCTCAGCGAGTGCACTGGCCAGTCTGACTGAACGAAAGTCAGCCTCTAATAGGGCCACCCAGAGGATTCAGGGGGCCTGGGGCCTTTGGCGGCAGGGGGCCCCCCGCCGCCAAATTGCTGCCGAAGGCCCGGTACTTCGGTGGCGGGTCCCAGGGCGGAAGGACCCCCCGCCGTGGGTCTTCAGAGCACTTTGGTGGCAGGTCTCAGAGCGAAAGGACCCCCCACTGCCGAATTGCCGCCGAAGACCTGGAGCGGAAGACGTTCCAGGGGCCCAGGCCCTGCAAGAGTTTTCCGGGGCCCCCGGAGTGAGTGAAGGACCCTGCTTCAGGGGCCCCAAAAAAAACTCTCGTGGGGGCCCCCGCGGGGCCCAGGGCAAATTGCCCCACTTGCCCCCCTCCCCTACCCCGGGAAGCCCTGGCCTCTAAGGCTTGGGCTACACCAGCGGGGGGATTCGAACTAAGACATGCAACTTCAGCTATGCTATTCGTGTAGCTGAAGTCAAAGCATCTTAGTTTGACTTATCTGGCCGTCCTCACAGTGACGAGTTGACTGGCACAGCTCCCCCGTCAATTCCGCATACTCCTCCTGCCGAGGTGGAGTACGGGCGTTGTCACCTAGCAGATCGATTTATCACAGGCAAGACATGATAAATCAATCCCCGATACAGCAAACACTACCCGCCGATCTGGCGGGTAGTATAGACATACCCTAAATCTGCTTTCCAACCCCTCCTGCTTGAATTTGCTGGCAGGTCAGAATTTCTTTGAGAGACTGGCTGTTACTGATGCACTACCTACAGCAAGATGGAGTGCCACTAATACACGAGCTAACTTTTCAACTCTCCAACACACTGAACATCACTCATTCTGCCTGCGTTGCCATTCTCCTGCAATATTTGAGAGCAGCTCCTGAGCCCAATCTTTCTGCTCTGAGGAAGGCAGATGACAGTTACCTTGCTCACTGGGTATGTATGTTTCATCATAATCTTCTTCTAGGATGAGCTGATCCCCAATGCGTATAGCAGGTCCTGCCATGTCCATTCAGAAGGGGACACACTGACTGCACCTAGTAGTGAAAAAACAACCAATGTCCTTAGCTAGATATCAATGAATTTCACTTATTACATATTAATTAGCAGATATGCATGTGGGGCTTTGACGCTTTCTTGGGGAGCCCAGGACTATGGGTGACCTTGTTACCCTCTCTTACCAAGAGAGAGACATGCTAGAGCTAAACTGGGTGACAGCTCCCCATCAGTCCAGTCTGTTAACCAGCCAGCCAGCCTCCTCCAAAGCTCTGCCAGCTTTTACTTTGCCTTGCAGGTAACACTTGATGAACCCTAGTCCCAGAAACTCCCTGGAAGAATGTGCCTCTTCTGCATCCAGCCGCCACTGGACGCCCACAGAAATTACGAAATCCTCTGTCTCCAAAAAGACAGTGTGCATACCAGCCCGCTAGGTAAACTGAGGATCCAGACCTTTAGTATTATGACACTGAGGAGAACATCTAGTAAATCCAAGAATAAGTTTATTACTAAAGAACGGAAATTCAAGTGATGATACTAAGCGAAGATAATAGAAAAATCTGTTTTTTAAGAAAAAAAGAAAAATGTTTCTGCTAGACTAGAACTTAACTTTAACAAGTTAATCTTTTCTAAAACAGGCTCTCATCTAAAACTTCTTCTGTAGTGCTTGCTGGAATTCTGACATACCAGGATCCAGACTTTCATTATTCCCCCAAACAATACAAAGGGTTTCCTCAGTAAATCGATAAAGCTTGGGTCCTTTTTCCCCCCTCTTCTTATAGGGCAGGACACCCTTCAAATGTATCCTGTGAAGCGTATCCCCAGACAACATTCCTTGCCCCGCTGGTTGCTCTTTGAGGTGTAGGTGCCAAGCTGTCGATCTTGTCCTTCCGTTAATTTACTTTTTTGTTGCCTCAATATGTGAATATAATCCCCATTAGAGACATGTGGATAACTACATCCTCTCCTGTCTGGAAGAAAACCTGTCTGATTACAGACTTCAGGCATAATATTGGTAAGTATCCATAATGCCTCCTGTAGAGTTCTTACACACACTGCACAATATTAATGACTAGTACACTATACATTTTCATTAGATACCTTATATGACAGTCTTTATAGATAAACACCATGACAGCTATGTGTTAGGTGCAGTGCCTTTGTCAGGCCTGACTGGAGTTTGCCAGTAGGCACTGAGGCACTCCTATGGTCACAGGGGCCATGATCTGGAAGCACAGTGGGTTCTACAGACCAGGACTCAGCTGCATCGAGAGGGCAGCTGCCAATGATATGGTGATTGCTGACTTGCTCCTCCAACACACAAAGAATCGCAAGCAGCCCTGGTATAGGCCAGATGGTTTCTCTAGAATTGTTATTGATCATGTCCTTGTTAAAAATCATTGCTAGTCAATGGTCATGGATATACAAGTTCACGATGGTGCTAAACTTGACACGACCATCAGCTTCTGCCGACAAACGTGCACCTCCAACTTCTACAACAGCCTGTTAATGGGGCTGAAAATAGTCCAGTTCAACCAAAAGCTGTTCTTAGAATTGAGGTGTCAGACAGCTTTTTGTTCTGGGCTGCTCAAGGCTGTTGAAACATTACAGACTGAAGGAATGGAGTAGTTTCAAGTCACCAGGGATGACGACTGTGGCCACAGCCCTTCAGACATCAAGCACTGATTGGTGAGGAGATGCTCACTGCAGCTGGAGCTAAGAAAACAAGGTACATCGGTCATGAGCAAAAACAGAGGCTGAATGGGTTAAACTTTGGAACGGCATCCAGCCATTGTGTAACAAAGATCAGGAATCCTGGTGGTCAGCTCAAGCAGCAAGTTTTGGACTGGCTGCCACCAGGCACAATTTCTGCAGTCTCTATGCAACTGTGCAGTGTCTGCAGTGGAGGGTGGTATAATAAAGAACTAGGAAAGCAGCATCAGCCAGAGTCTGCAAGACCACGTTGTGATATTCCTCAATTATGCACTGCCTGAAGAGGGCCAAGAAGTTCCGGTAGAGCCATCTCCTTTCAGCCAAGAAGAGATCCGGATTCCAGTCTGTAAGCTGAAGCCTGGGAAGGGACCAGGAGTTTGTAACATCACCACTATGTTGCTGAAGACAGGTGAGAGTATTGTTGTACTAAGGGTGCAGAGACTCTTCCAGACCCTCTGGAGCACTAACCTAACTGCCAACAATTGGAAGGCGGCATCATTTTTACTCTGTTCAAAAAGGGTGATAAGGCCATATGTGGCAACTCAGAGGTATTACACTTTTGTCAACCCCAGAGAGAGTCTTCACTTCCATATTAATGTCTTGAATCAACAATGCGCTTCATGGCAAAGGCCAGGATATTCAGTGTGGCTTCAGACCTGGTCATTCCACTGTCAACCAGATACCTACCTTGAGACTGCTTTTTGAGAAGATGGATGAATTCAATAAGCTGCGTTCAGCACTTTTTATGGACTTCCATCAGGCCTTTGATTCAGCAAGTTTGCAGGATCTGATGAGATGACTTGGAATCCCTGGGAAGATAATGTCAATGATAGAAGAGCGCTATAAAGGAACAGAAAGTTGTGTTCAAGTCAGTGGCAGATACACAACCTGATTTCCTATTTCCACAGAGTTGGGCTAGGCTGTGTTCTGTCGCTATTGTTATTCAATATCGGCACCAATTCCTTTACGGTTAAGCTTGAGGAGCCAGCTGTCAATGACAGTGAGCTAAACACCCTTCTGTTTTGAGATTTCAGACATGCCAATTACACTGCCTTGTTGGCTCAGATTGGTGAATCGCTGATCTAGTTGGGCAAGAAGCAGTGCGTATTGGTCTGGTTAATCCCTGGCCATCACCACCAAGTGAATTCCAGCTCCAAATTACAATCTGTTTAGTATTAATCTGTCTAGATAGGACATCAAGCAGGTGGCAACCGTCAAATCCTTGGGAAACAGCACAGACAGTGCTGGAAGGTGCTCAAAAGATGTGGACATTGGTATAGCAGCAACTGCTGTCATGTCGCAGACCCTTCAGCAGCCTCTGTGGGGACCTTGTGGCATCAACAATGCCACAAAGCTACAGATCCATAGAAGCATGGTTATACCAGCTCTGTTGTATGGCAGTGAGATGTGGGTGCTGAAGAACACCAGACTGAGGTTTTTAATTCTCATGTCTTTCTGAGCTGCTCCACATTAAGTGGCAAGACAGCGTCAGAAATGAGGATATTAGAAGCTGAACCCAGCTACTGCCTTCATCAGGTTCGGTTTCAGTGGCTTTCTTGGTACAAACACATTACTAGAATGGAAGACCAATGTATTATGAAGAACGTGCACCAAGGAATGCTGCTACACAGCTAGCAATTACCATGGTTACCAAAAGCTTCAGTGATATGGTAAGATTGCGAAAGATAGATATAAACTGAATATCCAGCCAGACCACCATAAGGATCTAGGGCGAGATCGATCCAGGTGGCACTTGATCTGCAAGGAGACTATATCCCTTTCGATTTGCAATGATGATGATAACGTGTTCTAATTATAAAGTTATTAGAAGACCATCCTCAATATTAAACATGAACAGTCATTTGTGATAATTATTTCATAGTTTTACCCCACATAAAGGCCAGACAAAAGAACCATTAGTGCCCCAGAAAACTGTTGTCCACTTTTTCTTGGTGATGTTCAGCGCGTCTTTCGCTTCCTGTGTGCCTTTGTACCAATCAATCATCACTATCAAGAGCAGGTAGCCTATCAAACAATGTTGTCAACACACTACCAATGACAGCTCTAAGTACTAGCCCCACACTGCTGCCATCATGGAGCTCTCCTTGTCTTTTCCCTTTCCAATGACCTCAGAAAGCTCTGTATTTTTAACTCTCTTATGTAAAATGAGCCACCTAACCAGCAACTAATCCTGCTAGGTCCCAGACTGCAGTATTTTCAAGACTACAGGATCAAACCAGCATCACAAATCCTACTTCACATTCTCTCCTGAACACACGTGACCTAAAACATCTGAATAATGGACAATTTGTATATGTACTAAAGTGCTTGTGTGTACGGTATATATCAGCACAAAAATGCATATTGTGAAGCTACCTACCACACTCATGAAGTGAGTATGCCGTTCCCACATATGAGAAAATTAAAACCAACAAGGCAGAGTGCTGGCCTAGAAACAAACAGATTTTCATTATCTCCTTGCCAAACGCAGAATGAGGGACGGCAACGCACAGGCCCGCAGCGCACAGACCTGCTCCCTCACATCCTTTCCATATGGACCCTCCCCTGGCACCCCATATGCTCTCAGCAGGAACTCCACCAACTCTTACCTCCATGGCACTCCCCTCCGCACTGCTTGTGCACACCCACTCACACCAAGTGTTGCCCCAGTCTTCCCCCGCCTCTTGCACATTCAACACCCACATTCACCCCCACCGCCACTCCCCCTCGCACACTTCCCGATCTCTCACACTTAGCCGCGCCCCGCTTCCCCTCACACACTTAGACATCTCTCACACTTACCCACGCCCTGGCACACCCATGCCCCACCTCCCCCTCACACACTTACCCATCTCTCACATTTACCCACGCCTCGCCTCCCCCTCACACACTTACTCATCTCTCACACTTACCCGTGCCCCGCCTCCCCCTCGCACACTTACCCATCTCTCACACTTACCCGTGCCCCGCCTCCCCCTCGCACACTTACCCATCTCTCACACTTACCCGTGCCCCGCCTCCCCCTCGCACACTTAGCCATCTTTCACACTTACCCGCCCCCTTGCACACCCATGCCCCCTCTCGCTCCCCCTCTTACTCATCTCTCACACTTACCCACACCATGGCACACCCACACCCCGCCTCCCCCTCACACACTTACCCACACCTCGCCTCCCCCTCGAACACTTACTCATCTCACACACTTACCCACGCCCTGGCACACCCACCTCCCCCTTGCACACTTAACTCATCTCACACTTACCCATGCCCCGCCTCCCCCTCGCACACTTACCCATCTCTCACACTTCCCCGCCCCCTGGCACACCCACCTCCCCCTTGCACACTTACCCATCTCTCACACTTCCCCGCCCCCTGGCACACCCACCTCCCCCTTGCACACTTACCCATCTCTCACACTTCCCCGCCCCCTGGCACACTCGCGCCCCCTACAGCAGACGCCCATGACAGGGCGGCCTTACCTTCCACGGGGCCCCCGCACCGCCCCAGCCTGGGCCCCCCCCGCTCCCTACAGGCAGCACCAGAAGGGGGAGGCGGCCCCCGGCCTGGGCTCCCCACTCTTCGCTTCCATGGACGCCTGGGGGTTGCCCTGGACCGGCCAGCAACTACTTCCGGGCTTGTCTAAGCCTAGCAACGGCAAGGCCCGCCCCAGCCTCCCCCTGATTGGACGCCGGGGAGGCCCAGCGGCACTGGATTGGTGAAGGTGTCGGACCGAGTCACATGGGTCCTTTAGCGGGCCCGAGGCTTTGTGGGAGTTGTGGTCCGCTTCGTGGGCTGCAAAGACCGTCTCTGGGTATAACAACCCCCTCCCCAAAACCGGGGCCAGTGACACTACGGGGCCACAGGGGGACATGCCCCCTAAAAGTAGGTGTCATGACCCCAGGGGTCACCCCCCAAAACTGGGTGTCATGACACCCCCAGGGGCATGCCCCCAAAACCTAGCATAATGAAAGACACACAGGGGCCCAACCCACTTCCCCCCTAGCCTCCAAAATTGTTACTTCATGAGCATTCCAGGGGTCACTTTCTTAAACAAAGCAAGTTTCCAGCCCTTGCTGAGAAAAGATTGAAAACAGGACCCCCTATAAATGTGGAAATCTGAAGGAAAAGAAAAAATAATTTTATTTATTTAAAATCTCATTATTTTTAAGCCAGAGTCATGACTGCCCAGCCCTCCACCCTTCCAACAGGTTTACCTGAACACTCTACACATAGGTTTCTGAACAATAGCTGGGTTAGTCTGTATCAGCAAAAACAACCAGGAGTCCTTGTGGCACCTTAGAGACGAAGAAATTTATTAAAGCATAAGCTTTCGTGGTGAAGGGGGTTTTAGCCCACGAAAACGTATGCCCTAATAAATTTGTTTGTCTTTACAGTGCCACAAGGACTCCTGCTTGTTTAGTCTATAGCTACTAGCTGATTTTTAATTGTTGACTATATCCCTTTAGTTTTTTACGGGGTGTGCTACTGAAATGCCAATTAAAAAGGCACCATAAAGCAATAATACTTAAATATAGCGTAAAACAACATATTCAAAATCCATTCTTGGTTAGTATAATTTTAGATCAGTAGCCACCAAACTGTGTTCTGTAGAAGGCTTGCTAGCCTTCTGCTAGCTCTCCTCCTCACTATCTCCAGCTAAATCCTATAAAGAGACCATTAAAAATACAGCTACGTTTCCTAATGTTACATTTCCAAGTATGCAATTGATGTAATTGCAAGATCTTGTGTAACTGTGACTAATGGGAGCAGAGGGGTCTCTGAGGCCTTCTCTCTATTGGGATGTAATCCACGCTAAGAGCGCTTTAAAGAACCTCTACCTGAGATTATTAAAATTGAATTAATTTTAGGGCCTGATCCTGCAAAGGGAACTATTTGGATAACTCCTGGTATTTACACTGAGCCCCATTCAAATTAAGAGCCTTATTTAGAAATTTGGTCACCCCTTTTAACATACTCAGGGGAGGAGGGTTCCCCAGCCAGCCAGCCAGAATCTTTAGCCAGGTTCTTTGAATATTAACCTGATCCCAGATAAGTAAGAAGTAATGTACTATGTTAACTTTTTTGGTAAGTTTGCTTTAAAATTAATGGGAGGGGAAGGAGGAAACCAATTCCACATCAGTTATTTATGTATCTGAATAGCCAGATTGACATTAATAAAGCTACTCGTGCAAGTATAGTTAAGTCCCTCAATGCAGACTTGTCTACACAGTTAAATTTTACTTGTATAAGTTATATTGTGAATTTAGACTGCTATAGTTATAAGAATATAAACATACAGACACACACACTTGGACATTTCTTATAATTTAGGACGACATTGTTTAGTTACATTACGTTGCTTGGAAAGGAGTTTAAAACAAACTGAAAATATCTACTTTTACTATGGAAAAAAAAGTCTCGACACAGGCAGTTATGTCTGTACAAGTACAATTATACTGGTATAATTATACTGACATAACTTTCTAGAGTAGACAAGCCCTAAATGTTTTCTGGATTAGGCCCCATATATTTAGACTTTGTGCATTTTGCTTTGCTGCCCTACAGCCTGGTCGTTTACTTGCTATACTTTCTGCTCAAAATTATATTTTTTTTTTTTTTTTTTTTTTTTTACACACACGGGTTTTCAGGGAATATAAATCTCCAGATTCCAAGCAAAATGGTTCAATTCATTCTTGTTTTATGTCAGAAAAATGTTCAAATCATTTAACACCGAAGTGGGTATTCACCCACGAAAGCTCACGCTCCAAAACCTCTGTTAGTCTATAAGGTGCCACAGGATTCTCTGCTGCTTTCACAGATCCAGACTAACACGGCTACCCCTCTGATACTTGACACCCCTTAAAGTGCAGTGTGCAAACTATGAAGGAAAAATCAGCTGTTTGGGAAGCTGATTTCTAATTAAAGACTAAAAAAAATGCCTGGGGAGGGAAGTGGGGTGCTCTGTATTAGCATAACCCACTCATTTTATTGTGAGTCTTACAATATTTAGTGTAATTTCTTAAAGCCCCTGCTCTTGGAGTTATGCAAGAATCTCAGTTTTCACTTTAAAAAAGTTTAGCTCTTCTAGTTGCAGAGAAAAAGCGACTCCCCCAAAGGCTCAGAAATCAGAAAGTAAATAAAAAGAACCCCAAATGTATTATTTAAAAGAAAAAAATAAACACACAATTTTTAAGTCAGTCTCATGATTTTTGGGTCATGTCTTGTGCTCTCTTTGAAAGGCTGGGTTTGGTAATATTGCTATAAGCCAGTCAGATGTCTCTCTAAAAACTACATATCCTGAAATCAACCTTGCTTCCTTGAGGAGCAACCTTCCTCTGTCCCTCAGCATGCATACTCATAACCCTCTGGAAGGCTGCACACACATTCATGTTGTAAAGAAACCTTATACTTTAAACAAGCAAACAGCAACTTCATTTTCTTATGCAGCTTTCTTCAGCTTCCCCTGTTAAGTGACGCTTACATAGGAGAGTTCTTGAAGTTTTTTTCCCCCGCCCTTCCTCTCTCTTGGAATTCATAGACTACAAAGCCAGAATTGAGACCACTCGGTCCAGATAGCAGAGACTTTTCTTTTCGCCAAAGGGCATCAAAACCAGCCTTAGTGGTTTATCTGAACGGGAAGCAAAAGTGGAAAACTACACTTCCCAGAGACCTTCGGGTGGGAAAAAAACCTTTGGCTTTGACAGCAGCAGCCACAAGTCTTTCCGCCTCCAAACCTTGATTGCAGAGGGAAGAGATTATGGTGGATTGAAAAATGCTGTCTCTGGAGCCTGGAAACTGACCAGATTGCCTGATTTTCCCATGCTTCAGCTAACCAAAGAAGGGAAAAAAATCATCCCAGCATGACTGCTGCTTGCAGGTTCTTGTTTGCACTGAATTGCCTCTCACCGACTCCTTTCCTAGACGCTTGATAGTTATTACTATAGACTTACCGATCTAGATAGATTTTCAGGCTGGAATTCTCTCTGCCCCAAAGATGCTACTGGTGACTGCTGGCTTACTAGGAAGGAACATTTGTTTATCTGAGTAAAACTTTTACCTGGTCCTTATGCATGTGCCTGTGCAAAGGGACGGATTTCCTTGAAGACAACGACAGCAACAGCACCATCACCTCAGGAACAACAAGTTTAGGGGAAGAGCTGGGCAAGGCTTTCACCAAAATGGCTCATGTGTTGCCCTGGTTGCTGCTGTGGCTGGGGTCTGGCATGGTGCAAGCCAGCCAGCCACATCTGGGGATCCGAGTGCCTCTGAGGAATGGGATGGGGACCTTGCAACAGGCCCACAGGATGCAGCGCTCAGCTGAGGAGGAGCGGAAGGATTCCAGACAAAGAAGCAGTTTCATGAACATGATAGATAACTTGAGGGGGAAATCTGGACAGGGTTACTATGTGGAGATGACTCTAGGCAGCCCCCCACAAAAGGTAAGGTGTGCGATCCACATTCCCTGGCTGTGGGTTATTGGGCAGGTTTGCAAAACTGAGACCAAGCCCTGACTTCACAGAAGTGGAGGCATGTGTGGTTTGGTATGTGTGTGTATCGGTCTCTCTGTCTCTCATATATCCAGGTACCGAGAGACTGTGCTCCAGAGAGACCACACACTGGTCAAGAGAGAATGTAAACTGTCCGAGAGCAGGAAAAATAGCAATTTTAGAAAGCAACAACTCTGACTGCTAGAGTGTGAGAAATACAACTTCACTCAAGGGAATTTTGTGGCCAGAGTACAGAGCCATTATCTGTGTGCCTGCAGGAAGCATTACCAATAACCATTTCAGACACAAGAGGCAAGGGCCTGCTGTAGAAATAGCATTTTATAAACAGCTCTCCATAGGTGTCTGCAAACAGAACACTCCAGGCTGTAGGACTGATGTACAAATGAGATCTCTTCCGATAAATACTCTCTCTCTGTAGTCACAGAACAGGCCTTCAGTTCTGTTGATTCCTGTGTTTCAAGGGGGGCTATTTTGGGCATCTGGATGATGGTTGTTGAATGCGTTTTACTAACATTCAAATCATCAAAGGAAGTCCAGCACAAAGAGGTGAATTCAACCTCTCTTTAGGGCAGACTCCCAGGATGTCAGAGTCCAGGGCTGCAAGACTTGGCCCCAAATGGATCCTTTTCAACCCTACAGCGCTGAAATGCAAAGCTCTGAGCCAACCTCTGTCCTTAGACGACACCATTGTGCTTAGGTTGACCCAGCCCGCAAGTAAGGAACTTGCATTACTTGTGAACAGCAGCAATCTTCAGGGGTTACAATTGTTTTCTGATGCCTTAGCAACTTCATCTTGGATTCCTATGGGATGCAGACATGCATGAGAAGGAAGGGGGTAGGAAAGGGCATGGGGATACAATCTCCCGTGGACAAATACAGATCTATTTTAAAATGACAAGTATTTATTTTGAGAATGTCACCACAGTTGTGCACCCATCAGCAGGAAGATTCAGAAATGGCAGCATTCCTCTACTGAAAACACAGAGCCTTGGGCGAGTGACCAGCCTGGCTCTTGGCCAGCTTTTTCTTCATTGTTTTCAGCCATTTAAAAATGAAAGTGGGGTGCAGTTCATGGAACTTGAGCTTCACCCCATGAGATGATTAAAAACCAGAGGGAGGTGGGGGGGTGTAGATAGGTGTGCGCACATGTAGATGTGTGGGATTGTAGTGTGCGTGTGTTTGTACACATAATCCGAGCCTGCTTCTGCACCTGCTGAAATGAACAGTAAAGCCCCTATTGACCATAGTCATGCAGAGTCAGATGCTAATGGAGTGCATGGGGAGGAGGTGAATGTAATCTGTGTGTATGTGAGTGTAGTATGTACACATATGCATAGCATGTATATTTACAGACATGTGATGGGGTGTGGGGAGTCAGTTTTCAGAGGATATCTCAAGGAAGCACACTGCAAGCAGTGTGTGCATGACAGCACATCAAGCATGTTTATTATCTGCTTAGATTGGGGATGCAGTTCCTGACTGGTGCAAACCTTCCAGGGTGTGCTTTGGTTTGAGCTCCTGAGTAGCTCACACTCATATGTAGCATGAGACTTGAGCCAGTGACCTGCACTTGCTGTGCTTTGAGCATATTAGCTAACTAAAAGAGCTGGAGTTTGCAACAAGCCAGCCCCTCTCTGATTAAATGATCTAGTAAGAACCAGGGTTTCCTTGGCCCTGCATGGCCTTGTGTAGCTCCACACCCTCCTCAGGGCAGTGATGCTCACAGCTATCAGCATCCAGGTGGCTGGCAAACACAGGGGGAACCTGGGGATGCTCATGGGGGTGTCCCAAGGCACATGGATTGTTCTTTAGGTCCAGTGCTTGCCTCTCACTGGGTGCTGGTTTCCTGCTGACTTCTCAGCAAGTTAGGTGTGCATTAGATGAGGAGCTCAGCACAGTCCCTTCCAACATGGTCCACATCCAAGGGCCTGGTGGGAGATGCCACAAAGGAAGTCCTGAGGACTGGAGTCCTCTGGCTGACTCCAGAAAGCATGTGGGTAGCTGCAAGGCAAGTTGCCTCCACTAGCTTGCTCCAGTTATGGGCCAGAGAGGCTGCCTCAGGGATAGGAGCGTGGTCCAGTCCCTGCAGTCATAGAATATCAGGGTTGGAAGAGACCTCAGGAGATCATCTAGTCCCACGCCCTGCTCAAAGCAGGACCTACCCCAGTTAAATCATCCCAGCCAGGGCTTTGTCAAGCCTGACCTTAAAAACCTCTAAGGATGGAGATTCCACCACCTCCCTAGGTAACCCATTCCAGTGCTTCACCACCCTCCTAGTGAAATAGTGTTTCCTAATATCCAACCTAAACCTCCCCCACTGCAACTTCAGACCATTGCTCCTTGTTCTGTCATCTGGTACCGCTGAGAACAGCCGAGCTCCATCCTCTTTGGAATCTCCCTTCAGGTAGTTGAAGGCTGCCATCAAATACCCGCTCCCGCTTCTCTTCTGCGGACTAAACAATCCCAGTTCCCTCAGCCTTTCCTCATAAGTCATGTGCACCAGACCCCTAATCATTTTTGTTGCCCTCCGCTGGACTCTCTCCAGTTTGTCCATATCCCTTTTGTAGTGGGGAGACCAAAACTGGATGCAATCCTTCAGGTGTGGCCTCACCAGTGCCCAATAGAGGGGAACGATCACATCCCTTGATCTGCTGGCAGTGCTCCTACTACTGCAGTCATTCAGCCCTTGGCCTACTGGAAAGGCAGCCCATGAGTGCCAGTTACAAGATATGGTCATTTGTCCACAGAACTGCAAACCAGTAGCCCATGTAGCATGTCACAGTGCACCTACATGCATTGTGGGTACAAACAATGGAGGGGGCTGCTCCAGCAATACTGTAGAGCAGATCGGTACTGGGCAGAGCTGGGCCTGGGAGGGATGCACATGTGGGAAGTGAAAGTTTCCCCAAGCCACCCGTCCAACTCCCTGCTGGTGGCCTCAGTGTGCAGGCTCCCACCACCCCACACAGAGCAGGGAGCAGCTATTTAGAGTGGCTAATGGGAGCCAGTGATAACTAAAGAGCTCCCCTCCCTGTGACACCCTCCAAACACATGCCACACCCCTGCATCTGGCATGCCTTTCCTACCTCTGTAATACACCCCTACCTCGATATAATGCTGTCCTTGGGAGCCAAAAAAATCTTACCTGTTACAGGTGAAACTGTGTTATATCAAACTTGCTTTGATCCACTTCAGGGCACAGCCCTTGCGCCCCCCACGCACTGCTTTACTGTGTTATATCCAAATCCGTGTTAGATCAAGTGGTGTTATAGCAAGGTAGCAGTGTATTATTTGCATTCCTGTAGTGCCTAGGAGGCCTCTGGAAACACAGTAAGCCTTGTGCACGCCACCTTGCAGCCACATGGCACAATGCAGGATCAGCCCTTGTAATAGGTACCGGCTGGCCCAGGCCATGTTCTGAACGGACATCTCTTGTAATGGCTGAGGCCCTCATGCTCTGATATCAATAGCCTTCTCCCTGGATGACTCCTCAGCCTGGCCAGCCCTGGGTGCACAAGGTTACACTGTCAGAAGAGCTCAGGGCCAGCTGCCGCAGCACTCCCCCCAAACATGAAGCAGATTCACCAAAGCGCTCAGCAGTCATTTAAGCACCAGAAGGGCCAGACAGTAGAAATGCTCAGCACCCAACCAGCACAAAATCTGGCCACTTACCTGGGTGCCTCACACAGGCATATGCAGAAAGCAAACGTAACCCACGGGGAAGGGCATGTCACTGCTTCCCGCATGCTGATCCACCCAGGATTCAAGCTGTTCCAGCCTGTCTCACACTCTGACCAGGGGGCACACAGACTCAGCTCTGCCAAACCTTCCTGTTTCTGGGCAGGAAGGATGGGTGCAAGGAGGGGAATATCCAGGGGAGAAAATGGAAGGAGTGATGGGGGGGGGGGAAGAGTTAGAGGAGAAACACAAAGTAATACAAGAAATGAAGTCTTTCCTAGAGTGTGGGGGAAAACGAGGAAACTACTGTACTTCCTACAGTGGAAGAAGGAGAGAAAAAATTGTTTCTAAAAATCTAGTTTTAAAAACGATTTCATTGTCCAGATCTGATTGGAGCAATTGCCTGAAACCTGCCACATATCCTGACTGCCAGACCTGTTCAGTGAGAACCTCTCCTTTCCACACACACATTTCTGAAATATTCACTCTTTGGGCAGCGCCTTTCATGTTTGGCCCCTGTCCATATTAGGGTTGTTTTTTTTTTTTGTTTTTGTTTTTTAAAGTTTAAGCAAAATCCCTTCAGCAGGCATTTTTAGTGGGTGTAAAGCCTATATGAAGTGTGTGTGTCCACACAACACACGTCTCCACATGATCTGGCTTCTACTCCTGGCTCCACCGCTGACTGACAGAGACCTCAGTCAGTTCCTCACAGGCTGCTTTTCCAAGGCAGTCAAGCACCCGGTTCCCAGTGACTCAGCAGGAGTTAAGCAACTCACTGCCCTTGGAAAACATCCCCCTCACTCTCTGCTCCCCTACCTATGAACTGGGGGGTAATGACACTGCCCTGCCTCCCACAGGGAGAGTAAGGCTGTGCATTAGTGTGTGCAAAGTGCTTCCAGAACTACACATGAAGGGAGTGTCAAGGGTGCAGGGCAGCAATGATATTTATCACAAATCCAGGGTTACCAAATTTCATACCCTCCTCCATGTGTCCCATCCCCCACCACTCTGTCCCTCCAGACAGCTTCGGAATTCTTCTCCAGCCCCTACCCTCTCTTGCTGCTCCCCAAGGGGAACTCTGCACACCCAGCACTGCCTCCCTACCACTAGCAAAGCCACTGTGCTCTGGATCCTTTACATGCCTTTTCTAGGCTTTCCAGATCCCACAGCACATCCCCTGACCCCAGTCTCATGATTTTCACCTTCCAAGGGGCCCGCAGGGCAGAGCCTGGCATGGATCACTGCACCACGGCAAGCTCCTTTCCCCCAGCACTGCACAGCCTCAGCTTGTAAAATACACTTGTTTCTTTTGCAGTTAAGACCCCTAGGGCACGGGCTCTCAACCTTTCCAGGCTACGGTATCCCTTTCCAGAGTCTGATTTGTCTTGTGTACCCTCAAGTTTCACCTCCCTTAAAAACTTACAAAATCAGACATAGAAATACAAGTGTCACAGCCACACTAGTACTGAACAATGGCAGACTCATTTTACCATAGAATTATGAAAAAAACAATCAACTGGAATATAAACATTGCACTTACATGTCAGTGTTTAGTACAGGGGTTCTCAAACTGGGGGTCAAGACCCCTCAGGGGGTCATGAGGTTATTACATGTGGGGCAGGCCACAAGCTGTCAGCCTCCACCCCAAGCCCTGCTTTGCTGACAGCATTTATAATGGTGTTAAATATCTAAACGTGTTTTTAATTTTTAAGGGGGGGGGGTCACACTCAGAAACTTGCTGTGTGAAAGGAGTCACCAGTACAGAAATTTGAGAATCACTGATCTGGCCTATAGAGCAGTGTAAACAAGTCATAGTATGACATCTTAGTTTGTACGGACTCCACTAGTGCTTGTTAATTTGTCCTGTCATAAAACTAGACAAATATCTTGATGTGCCCCCAGAAGTCCTCAGTGAGCCCCTAGTGGAGAACCAATAGCTTATGGGCTGCTTAGTCTAAGGGTGGTACTGGGTCATGCTCACTCAGATGTGAGTGGAGAATGAAGCTGTGAAGGGCAGCAACCACATACCAAGCTGCATCAGCAGCACAACTTAAGTCAAATTAAAAAACAAAAAAGGAAAATCCCTGTTTAAAAAGAGGAAGGGCCCCATCCTGCAGACTCAAAGCACTCAGCAACCACAGTGGGAGCTAAGCCCCACACAGGATCAGGGTCAAATCAGCTTCTGCCCTGGTTAATTTCAGAAGCCCAGACAGTACTGCCAAGTACAACCCCCACTAAGAATCTGCCTGTTAACAGGCCCAGCCACCTAGGGCTCCCTGTACCACAGCTCCAGGCATGGGACACAAGGACTGTGTCCCGCACCAATCTGTAACTCACCTTCACTCAGCAGCCAGCCCAGTTTGTGTGCTCAGCCCTATCCAGGTAGACAGGCTCCTCAGCTCCCTGCTGCCCCTCTCTTCCTGGCCAGTGTAGGTGGGGCTCCTTCTGCCAGGCCATGGGAAAGGCCTGCAAAGCACAGTGCTCCAGCACAGCCAGAGTCAGCAAAGCCTGGAGTCCTGACCTTCACCCACCCTAGGGGTCCCACTGGCTACTCACCAGCAGCCTAGGGCTGCCCCCAATTGGCACATGAATACACACTCCTCTGTGTAGGACTGCTAGAGGCTTTCCCCAGCCCAAGAAGGATAAGAACCAGCCCCAGGTCTGCTCAAGCCCTTCCTTTAGACCCAGTGTCTTCTTCAAACACACTCAATCCATTCAACATACACTTTCTCAGCCACCGCCCCACTTCCTGTAACCCTCCCCTGAGCTGGGCTCTTTCAGCCTCTATAGAGATCACCTGTCCCTCTTCCCAGCTGGGTCTGATCATCCCCTCTCAGGCCCAACTCCTGTTCTTAAAGGGGCTGCAGCTCCAAACAGGGGCTGGCCAGCTGCTAGCCTCAAGCCCCTTGGCCCGCTTACATCATGGGACATGTCAGCATGTGTCTCAGCCTCAAAGAGTGCAGGACACACTCACTGGCTGAGCCTGTCGAGCAGTGCTGCAGGGTTGCCAGGGGCTGCAGACTACCACAATATATTTTATAAGCAAGCCAGGTTACCGATGGGTGCACTCTAAGCACTTTCTTACCAAAGCTGCTGCTCCCAGATTATGATAGACCCCCTGCTTTTTCAGAGCCATTAAGCACTGATGTAAGTCACTAATGCTGCCTGTGGTGAGCCTTGTCCTCAGGCCCTGGCTGCATTTAGAATGCTGCCTAGAGCACAGCCTGGCACGTGATTGTGCTTTGGCATCACGTGCCTTGATGGAGTCCCTGGCAGCCCCCAGGGGGTGGAACTTGCTCCCCAAGAATGAGCCTGCAGCCATTTCCATTGGGAAGGCTGTTTCTTGTCCAAGTCTCGCTGCCTTCCCATCACCTCCCGCCCACCCCCATCCCTTCCTGGTTGGCCCTGTCTCCATAGTTAGGTTCCATGTCTCTGGACACTAGATTTTTATGCCATGTCAATTGTGCTGTAATTATGGGTCTGAGCAGCACCTCCCCAGGGAGTCACTATCAATAATGTATTTAATTCCACTAGTATTCTCCGTTCCCGCCATTCGGACTCGCCCAGCTCTAGGCTCAGCAACAAGTCAGACTTTAGAGCCCATTGCATATTGTGGCAATATCGGCACGTGAACACTCCCAGCCACCCGTAGACCCCTCCCCAACCTCTCGCCCTCAGGAGCAGAGATGCGTCTGCAGGGAACCGGGGAGTTCCATAAACAAGGGCTCCGTTGGACCAAGGGCACTGGGGGTGAATTCCGGAGTGGAGGGGCCTCCCCGACACACCTGGCTAGGCACTGCTGGCTCCCACGTCCCAGACCAGAGCAATGCCTGGGTGGAATCTCGGAGAGTGGTGCCATCCCCATTAAACCCCAAAACTCAAGTTAGCAGAGGCCTGATCCTCCTGCCCTGCACCTCGTGCTTTCGTTTATGCCACATGAAATGCTGCCATGCAGGTTGGGTACCATTTCATGCACACTTGGCCCAGATGTGAATGACTGTGTAAGCCTGGTCCCAGCCTGTCTGACAGTGCCTGGGCTGTCCAGAGGCAATACCCTGTTACCAGGACACAGGTGCCAGCTATTCTGCAGATTTTACCCGTTTGCTCCCCGGGGCCCTGCCTCAGTCACTGCTCTTGTGCGGATGGGGTAAGGTCTTAGGATGTGAACCATTTGCCTTGCTTGGCCGATCCTCTCTCCCTGCTGCTGTATGTTGCCTGTTTAGCGGGGTATTGGTCCAATGAAATCTCTCTTAAGTGACCACCCAAGGGACCAGCAAAAATCAGTTGCCTAACACAGATGGCCTTTAATTAACGATCAAACGGAAAGGCACTGGAAGCCATGCAGAGGGGCTTAGAGGCGGTGGCTGCAGACGCCGGGTTGCCTAGTGAAGATGGGGTTCCTTAGCACAGGTGTTGCTATATCAGTTACGATCCAGCTGCTGATGGTATCTCTGGGTGCTCTTAAACCTTTCACTTACGCACACCCGAGGGAGACTCGTCTGGAGGGTGCGTTCGGCTGCTGTACAGCTCCACCCTGTGAAACACGTCGCTGGGTGGTGTCAGCAGTGCCCCCCTCCCTGCTTTTAGCCACCCGCTGAGCAACACCCACCTAGGATGCAGTTGTGGCACAATGGGCAGTTTCTAAAGGAGATAATGGGCGGGTGGGGCTGCGGAGCAGGATTGCAGGACATTGGCAGAGCTGTGTGAGGCCTACGGCCTGGCTAGCAGGGGCCTACAGGGCCAGACGGAGGGGCAGAGGAGACCTGGTGTAGGGGATGGCCATGCGATGCCCCCTCCCACTCCCATTCACTAATGACATGTTAAAGCCCCAGTACTTTGCAGGGAGTGAAAATGAGTGAGGCGTTAACTCTCTCTGGGTGGGTCTCGCTGCTCACAAGCAGACCCGGCAGGTTGCTGGCACTTGCCGTGGGTCCCACCTGAGCAGAGGGGGCTGCTCTCTGCCCCCGCCCCGCCGGATTTCAGGGGCAGAAAGCGGGTCGGGGAGGGGAGGTTCTTTCATGCCTCAGATGCCTGGGGAAAGCTGATGCTGGAGCCAGGTGTGTTTGCCCAGGTTAGGCTGAGGACATATTTTGGGAGCTATGAGGACGTTGCGGCAGGGCTGCTGTCATGGTATCACAGAGCATGTTAACAGGGACCCCTCAGGGAGCAGAGCACAGGCTTGTATGAGAGGTCACTGACATGGAATGGATTTATTTCTGCAAGGAGGAGGGGTCGATGCAGGAACATCAGGCAAAGGAGAAACATCTCGCTGCTCTGTGACGATTCCAAGCAGAGGCCCTTCCTCACCCAAACAATAGCTCACAAAGAATTCATCAATGAGCCAAGCAAGCAATTAACCTAACCATGAAACAACACTGCACTGAGACAGCCTGACACTGCAGTAGCAGTACACGGTGCTGCGCTGAGGCAGTGGCGCGTCGCACGGCCTAGAGCTAGCAGCCGCTGAGGCAGTGGTTTGTCACATGGCATTGAGCTAGCAGCGCGCTGAGGCAGTGGTTTGTCACACGGCATTGAGGTAGCAGCGCACTGAGGCAGTGGTGCGTCGCACGGCATTGAGCTAGCAGCGCACTAAGGCAGTGGTGCGTCGCACGGCATTGAGCTAGCAGCGCACTAAGGCAGTGGTGCATCACATGGTATTGAACTAGCACCATGCTGAGGCAGTGATGCGTCGCATGGCATTGAGCTAGCAGCGCACTGAGGCAGTGGTGCGTCGCATGGCATTGAGCTAGCAGCGCACTGAGGCAGTGGTGCGTCGCACGGCATTGAGCTAGCAGCGCACTGAGGCAGTGGTGCGTCGCACGGCATTGAGCTAGCAGCGCACTAAGGCAGTGGTGCATCACATGGTATTGAACTAGCACCATGCTGAGGCAGTGATGCGTCGCATGGCATTGAGCTAGCAGCGCACTGAGGCAGTGGTGCGTCGCATGGCATTGAGCTAGCAGCGCACTGAGGCAGTGGTGCGTCGCACGGCATTGAGCTAGCAGCGCACTGAGGCAGTGGTGCGTCGCACGGCATTGAGCTAGCAGCGCACTAAGGCAGTGGTGCATCACATGGTATTGAGCTAGCACCATGCTGAGGCAGTGATGCGTCGCATGGCATTGAGCTAGCAGCGCACTGAGGCAGTGGTGCGTCGCATGGCATTGAGCTAGCAGCGCACTGAGGCAGTGGTGCGTCGCACGGCATTGAGCTAGCAGCGCACTGAGGCAGTGGTGCGTCGCACGGCATTGAGCTAGCAGCGCACTAAGGCAGTGGTGCATCACATGGTATTGAGCTAGCACCATGCTGAGGCAGTGGTGCATCGCACGGCATTGAGCTAGCAGCGCACTGAGGCAGTGGTGCATCACATGGTATTGAGCTAGCAGCACGCTAAGGCAGTGATTCGTCGTATGGCATTGAGTTAGCAGCATGCTGAGGCAGTGGCGCCTCGCACCGCATTGAGCTAGCAGTGCACTGAGGCAGTGGTGCGTCGCATGATATATAGCTAGCAGCACGCTGAGGCAGTGGTGCGTCGCACGGCATTGAATTAGCAGCATGCTGAGGCAGTGGCGCCTCGCACAGCATTGAGTTAGCAGCATGTTGAGGCAGTGGCGCCTTGCACAGCATTGAGCTAGCAGCAGACTGAGGCAGTGGTGCATCACATGGCATTGAGTTAGCACCATGCTGAGGCAGTGGCGCCTCGCACGGCATTGAGCTAGCAGCGCACTGAGGCAGTGGTACAATAGGAAAAGCCTGCTCGGGAGAGGTGCAGTGCATAGACACTGGTGTCAGAGCTTCATTGGGACAACTCTCCCCTCTGCAGCTGGAGTGAATTTCTGACTAGCACAAGCGCATTAGCCCTCTGGCTCTGCAGATTAAGAGCACAAGCCCCTCTGGGGGCTGTGAGACAAGGCAGTCTTGGCAGATCAGCCTATCAGAGGCTCTGGAGTAGAACAATACCCAGTGGAACAGAGCATCTGCCCCTGCTCCATTGCACGGGCTGAGCCTGCAAAGGGGCCAGGGTCTGCCTGGAGTTTAGAGGCAGCAGCCAGATCCCTTTGTGCGAATTGATGGGAGGAGTCTGAGCAGGATATGTCACACCTGGTACCAGGGCCTGGAGCTGGGCTCCTTCCCTCTGTTCTGCTGTTGCTCACCTGGGAGTGTGGAACTTGGGAGAGTTCAGGGAAAACCCTCCTCATTTGGGTGACTGAAGGGGTTTGCTTGGCCTCTGAATGCCTATCTGCCCCCCTGCCTGGTACCTTGGGGTCAAGCTGAGCCAATACTTGGCGCTGCCGGGCATAGGGACACTGGTTCACTGGGCTGGACTCTTCCTTCCACATCAGCACTGGACTCAATGCCCCGAAGGGGGCCTGGGCAGGAGTTACAGGGTGGGGCTGGCTGGGGGCAATTCCCAGAGAGGGACCCTGCCCGGGGGGCCTGGATTCCCACAACTGTCCTCAAGGGGGAATTCCCTGTGCAGCTGCCAGGGCTGGCCACCAGCAGAGAAGCCCTGAGCTGGATGACCCCTGGTCTGATCCAGTCAGCCAGTCCCTGGGCTCTGGTTTAAACCCCTGGAGCTTGGCTGCACCAGGGTGTCCTGCCAGAGTAATGCGGAGCCCTTGGTGCAGCCCTGGCTCTTCCACCCTTTCCCGCAGGGAAGCGGATACCTCCGCAGTGCCCAGCCATGCTGCTGAGTGGGCTGGTTCCTGCCAGGTGGCGGGAGTCGGGTGTCCTGCTGCAGCAACCACAGAGCCCCCCCTCCGCTTGCAGAGGCTGATCGCAGGCAGTCGCGGGCGGAGCGAGTGGGGCTGGAGAGCTGAAGTCTGAGGCTTCCCTGGGAATAATGACAGCAAGGGCCGTTCCCTGCTGGCTTTAGAGCTGGGGGACTCAGGACTGGGCACCGGGGAGGCCTCTGGGGCACATGGTGTGGGGAGAGGAAATCTGGGCACTGCCGCTCTCCCAGCCCTGTGAATAAATGCAAACATTAAAAGCTAAGGCATTAACAGCCCAGAGCGCACCAGAGGCTAGGCCATGGCAGGGGCTGGGTGCCAGGCTGTGGCGGGGTGGTGCTAGCATTGACATCTCCTGCTCCTAAGTAACGTGGCTCCCCCTCTCCTTCCGCAGCTGAACATTCTGGTGGACACGGGGAGCAGTAACTTTGCCGTGGGGGCAGCGCCGCACGCCTTCCTGCGGAGGTACTACCAGCGACAGCTGTGAGTATGGCCGGGGTGCTAGGGGCGGGCGAGGCAGAGCGCAGTGCTGCACTGAAGAAGCCCAGTCACCCCGCCTGGTGGCTCAGCCATGGGGCACCCACCGCTCTGGTCCCAGAAAGCCACTCCTATGGGACTCCCACTTTGCTCTTTCCCCTCTTGGGGAGGGGGCCCTGCTCTGAGCCAGCATCCCCAGCTGTGGCAGTGCTGGGGGGCTCCCTGCTGGGACCCAAGCCCTGGATGTAGCTAGATGCTGAGGGGGCTGCGTTCCCTGACCAATGCTGCTGTGAAGGGAGGTCATAGCCACAGCAGCCCAAGCAGAGAGTGCGGTACCCCTCTCCGTCCCCAACCTGTGCCCCCCCCACCCCCATCTGCCACTCCAGGCTTCTGGCCTGGCAGCCTGTGGAAGCCACTTCCCACAGAATTATGCCCTAAGCTGACAGCAGCCATCGCCCTCAGACCACAGCCCCCAGGAACGCTCCCTCCCTGCACCCACTGCTCAGGTCGGCTGGTTATCCCACTTTGGAGAGGCCACCTTTCACAGCCTGGGGCCCAGGGGCCTCCTGAGGGGCCGGCTCACTCTGGCATGGATCCCACAGGGGCAGGGAGGAGGTTCTGTGCTCAGGCCCAGGAGCTGCATGAGGAGAGGCTGCCCCATGGCCCCCCACTAGCACTCGCAGAGCCCTGGCGGTTCCCCTCCAAGGAGAGGAATTATGGGCAGGAAAGGAGCCAGCACATGAGGCTGGGGCAGGTGCTGGCAGCAATGGCCAGATTTAGTCCCTGGGCCCGCTCTCGGGCTCCCAGCGTGCTCCCATGGAGCAATGAGATGAACCATCACTCCACACAGCATGGACAGAGCGAGCTCCAGCTCCGAGGCCAACCTGAGGGGTCACTGGCCTGCATACACCAGGCACCAATACCCAGGGATGCCATGTAAACGAGAAGTAAGGCCATCCACTTGCAGCAGAGCCACTCCAGATTTACAGCCAGATGACTGACAGGAGTCTGGCCTCCTGCCTGGAGCACTGTGTTCATTGCTGTTCTCTGTGGTCAGACAGTCTTCTCCTTCTCCCAGCTGGCAGCAGGACCCCAGCACTGGGCACTGCACAGGCTCCTCGTGAGAGCGTCCCAGCTCAGCCAGCCAGCGCTCTAACTAGACCAGGCAGAGGGCAGCCCAAGGGACGTGTCTGTCCTCACTTTGCAGAGGGGAAGCAGAGCCCAGGGGGTGGGTGCAAAGTGGGTTGGCCACCAGCCTTCCTAGAGCTGGCTCTGAGCGCATACAGCCGTGTCGCTCAGTGCCCCTCTCGCCCCAGATGCACCGCAGTCTGAAGCGACACAGATGCCCTGGAGGTAGGGTTCCATCCTTGAGACTGCCTCTGGGAGAGCATCTGGGGGCCTCTGCCAGGCCCAGGAATTGCTCCCCAGGCGAGCCGCATGGCTGGCTCCTGCGTGCTCCATTGCTGGGATGCCCCAGGCAGCTGCCGGCCTGGTGGAGAACCGGAGGGGGCCTGTGCAGGCCTCTCCCTGGCAGCTGGGCCCAGAGTGGCCCCCTCCTGCATACTGTATGTGCTGGGGGCCCTGCTCTGGCCTCGAATCCCAAGGCTGGCGGTGCCAGATACGGCACTGGCCTAGGCTCAGGGCCGACATGGCCAGGTGCTGGTCGGCCTCCGTGATGGCAGTGTCTGCGCTGGGGTGGGACTCAATGGCCCTTTTCTGTGCTGAGAGGGGCAGAGGAGCCCCCCCACTGCCCTGGTACATTACAACACTGCCCGGCCACTGGGCACAATGTCTGGGCTTGTTCATTGCCCTCCCCTTGGCTGGGCCCATTGTTCTCCCATGGCCCTGGCCCAAGTATCTGGGGGCCTCCCCGCATGCCCTAGAATCAGCCCCACGGCTCAGAGTGCCCTGTGCACACTAACAACTGCAATCCGGTACCTGTCCAGGGTCCACACGAAGGACCATTTGGAGCTCCTGGGGGGCTCCCTTCAGGGCGGGGCCAGCAGCAGAGGGGCCCTATGGGGATGCTGCAGTTCAATCTAGCCTGGGCACCTCTGGAGTCCCGGGGAGGGAGAGAGGGGGTCATAGGTCAACTGTGGAGATGCAGGTGGGCTGGGGCCCTGTGTGTGTGGGGGGGGGAGGGGTGTCCTGATACCTGCCCGTACACACACCTCCACACACCCTGAGGGATGCAGATTCACAAACACACCAACATGCAGGCCCATGTAGCCCATA
Source organism: Chelonoidis abingdonii (assembly GCF_003597395.2). NCBI lineage: Eukaryota > Metazoa > Chordata > Testudines > Testudinidae > Chelonoidis > Chelonoidis abingdonii. The sequence continues at coordinate 18,411,048 of NC_133786.1, read as the reverse complement.
TGTATGTCTGCTTGCACACACATTCATTCATGTGAGTTCACAATCCCTTCACTCACAGACACACGTGGAGATTTGCACCATCACCGATTCTCAGCTCCACAATCCCAGGGGTTCACTGACCATCCCTCCCCCAGGCACCTGCCCACCCCCCGCACTCCCAGCCTTTCCCCAGCTCCTCCCGTGCTCTGGTAGAGCTAGCCTGATGGTTTGCTCCTGTCTTTGGCGTTCGTTGCAGGTCCAGCACCTACCGGGACTTGCGGAAAGGGGTCTACGTGCCATACACCCAGGGCAAATGGGAAGGGGAACTGGGGACGGACCTGGTCACCATCCCCCATGGCCCGAACGTCACCGTCCGCGCCAACATCGCTGCCATCACAGAGTCCGACAAATTCTTCATCAACGGTTCAAACTGGGAAGGGATTCTGGGGCTGGCCTATGCCGAAATCGCCCGGGTGAGCGCAGCACCGCCGACCTGGACCACAAGGTCTAAGAGGGGCCAGGCAGCTGCTGTGTACGGGTGCACATCCAGCACCTCAAACTCTGCCCCACAGCCACCAGCTCCGTCACTGCCCCCCAAACCTGGCCCCTCGGCCACCAGCTCCGTCACTGCACCACAAACCCATACGCAGCCCCTCGGCCACCGGCTCCGTCACTGTCCCCCAAACCTGGCCCCTCGGCCACTGGCTCTATCATTGCTCTCCATACCCAACCCCATGTCACTCAGCTACTGGCTTTATCAATGCACTCCAAAACCAGCCCTTCAAAGAGGAGAGCAACAACACCCCGCCTTTCTCCAGCTCTCCCACAAGGCAGCCACATAGTGCTGCCCCCATCTTATATAAGGGGAAACTGAGGCACAGAGCGAGACAGAAGTTTTCTCCGAGGCTGTAGCAGCACTGGGACCAGAACCCTGTGTCCTGCTCCCTAGACCTGGCTGTATCATTGACCCAGGACTCGCTGATCTAGAGACAGGGGAGGAGGCTATACCAGCCCATTGATATTTCCAGGCTGCCATCAGCCAGACCTAAATTCTCAGCTGCTGCGTGCCCTGCCTGTGGCAAGCCTTGCTGGAGTGGACAAATCCTCTCTCCTCTTAGCTATGCTGTCACCCCCACACAGTTCCTGGGGGAGCTGGCTCTGGCTTTCAGAAATGTGTCAGCCACCTGGAGCCCAACACCAGGTCTCTCTGTAGCAAGTGCAGGGGAATGGAGCCAGGCCTCTGCGGAGTCCCTGAGGAGCACTCCCTGGCCGCCCCGTCTCTCATGGCTGCTCACAGCTCTGCGGTTCTGTCTCCCCCATCAGCCTGATGACACCCTGGAGCCCTTCTTCAACTCGCTGGTGAAGCAGACCAGGGTGCCCAACATCTTCTCCCTGCAGCTCTGCGGGGCCGGCTTCTCTCCCAACGAGTCCGAGGCCCTGGCGTCAGTCGGGGGCAGCATGGTGAGTGCACAGGATCAGCATGGCGCTGGGACCCTGGGCTCGGGGGGTGCCAAGTGCCGGCCACAGCAATGCCAGGGGGTCGCAAGGCAGAGAGTCAGCGTTCTCGCTGGTTCCCCATTTCCGTTTCCACAAGCCCCTGTGGTTGTGCCCGGCTCCTGGGGCTGACGGCGGCTCACCCCTCTCTCCCTGCTGCAGATCATCGGGGGCGTGGACCACTCCCTCCACGTTGGCAGCATCTGGTACACGCCCATCCGCAAGGAGTGGTACTACGAGGTCATCATCGTCAAGATGGAGATCAATGGGCAGGACCTGAAGATGGACTGCAAGGAGGTGACGGGGATGGGAGGCCACGCATCTGTGGCTGAACGAGCGAGGGCCACACGCCTGTGGGAGGCGCAGAGAAATAGCGGGGACTGTTCCCCCAGCCCCGACACACCCCGACTCTCAGCCCTTCCATGGCACTGACAAGACCAATGTATCAGCACAGCAGGAATGGAGGCCAGAGAGGCTGGGCTTAGAGCTCACACACCACATGGATCTGGCTCCCTGCAGACCTGTGGGGCGCATGGGGGCACCCCTTGGCCCTACACACTGAGGTCGTTGTGCCCAGGAGAGGAGGGAAGGTTGCAGGTGGCGCAGGGGCCCCTCACTCAGAGCAGCGTGACGCGGACAGTGAATGGCGAGTTGGTTGTGTGCAGGCCCGTTCCTCGTCCGGAGCACAGAGATAAATGCTTCTCCAGGTGCATGCGCCAGTCCCACAGCCAGCACACACGCCTGGCCCTGGATTAGCACGTGTGACAAATTCCTGTGCCCAGGGACTGGCGGGGAGCTGCCTGCTGAGCTCTGCAGCCAGATGCGCCGTAATTGGCCTCCCCAGCAGCCTTTGGCTGGCTCCACATAGCCAGCGAAGTTCTGCTGGGACTGTCAGTGGTGCTGGGAAAGAGCAGGCGGCTTGGCAGCGGGAGGCGCCCTACTCAGCTGGAATCAGCCCAAGCCCGGGGCTTTGTCCCAGCCTCCCTCAGGGACAGTTGTTTAAGTCTGTTGGCAGCCTCCTGTCTGGCACAGCTAAGTGGGGAGCAAGATGGGTGCTCCCTCGGGGGGCCCACAGAGAAGGAGAGGAGCAGGGGCTGGTGCCTCATTCGCCATGTCGCCCCCACAGTATAATTACGACAAGAGCATTGTGGACAGTGGGACCACCAACCTCCGGCTGCCAAAGAAGGTGTTTGAGGCTGCAGTGAAATCCATCAAAATGGTGTCTTCGGTCAGTATCGCTCTCTAACAAACCCAGCCCCTCCTGTCCCCAGCCGGGTCCCTGGTGAATGCTGAGGGCCCCAGAGACCAAGCCACTGTGACCCAGCTCTAACAGAGTGCTTAGCAGGCTGTATTCAGGAGCCACTTCACCCACCACTGAAAGGCAGCCCCCTCTGGGATAAAAGGTGGCTGCTGGCTAGGACAGGAAGTGAAGAATGCTGTTTCTGTTTGAAACTGCAAGGAAACTTCGGGAGGTGGGACGCTTACAATGTGAGCTGACCCACGGCTTGGAGGCTGTGGGCACGCAGCCCTGCCCTTGGGGAGAGCACCATGACACCTGCACAGAGCACAGACTGGCAGGGCCTTCCCTTCGTGTCTCAGCTAAAAGAGTCTCTAGCATGACAACACCTCACACCCATCATCAGCTCCGCCCTGGAGGGAAGGGTCCCCCCACTGACACCCAGCACCGACACAGTCTCACGGTCTCTCTCCTTCCCCCTGGGGCAGACGGAGAAGTTCCCGGATGGCTTCTGGCTCGGGGAGCAGCTGGTTTGCTGGCAAGTCGGAACCACCCCCTGGCACATCTTCCCAGTCATATCACTCTACCTGATGGGCGAGGCGACGAACCAGTCCTTCCGGATCACCATCTTACCCCAGGTGGGTCCCCAGCGGGGCAGGCGGGTGAGCGAGACCAGGGGTGGGTGCTCACAGGACCAGCAGCCCTTGGACACAGGCCAGCATCAAACGCCATGGATTTTATTTGGGAGGCGGGGGGCTACCAACTCAGAGCTGGCCCCTCTCTCCGTAACGGGCTGAGCCAGAACTTGGGAGCCCAGCACCCCAAACATTTTGGGGGGCAGTTTGAAATCCAGCTCAGGTGGGCCCCTCTCCAACACCAGCCCTGCATGTGCGCACTTCTCCCGCCCCTTCCTGTCGAGTGAAGGGGGCTGCCCTGGACTCAGAGTGGTAAAGCCCCAGGCCCAGGAACGAGTCCCAGGCCAGTGAGCTGGGGCTACAGGGAAATGGCTGCTCCTCAGAACGCAGCTGTAGGCTGGAGCTCTCTGCTCCCTGCCCCTGGGGGCTCCGATAACCCCCATCCCCTGGTCTACTTCCAGCAATATCTGCGCCCCGTTGAGGACGTGGCCACGTCCCAGGATGACTGCTACAAGTTCGCTATCTCCCAGTCCTCCACAGGCACCGTCATGGGTGCCGTCATCATGGAAGGCTTCTACGTGGTCTTCGACCGTGCCCGCAAGCGGATCGGCTTTGCCGTCAGCACCTGCCACGGTGAGGGGAGGGGCACGCGGCGCAGGGGCAGAGCCAGGGGCTGGCACAGCATTTGGGGCAGGTGGTAGAGTCTCCACAGGGCCGAGGTCCTGGCTCATTCTAGTGTTCAGCAAGCACCGGGATGGCTGCAGGAGAGGGGGAGACGGCAGCCCCCCCCCCCCTCGAGTCACCCAGCTTCCCCTTTCCTGGTTGCAGGAAGGAAGGGGGCGATGCTGGTCCCAGTGGGACAGACGCATCAGCCCAGCTGAGCAGTGGGTCCATGTGGTTAGAGGGGGCAGGGGACAAGAATGATAGTTGCTCACAGTTGGTGCAGCCCATGGAGCTCTGCAGCCTGGCCCACAGCTGCCCTCATCCTTCATACGGCAGATCCGGGCCCCACCAGGCCAGGGCCAAGCTGGGGGGATGGCGGGGCCCAGTCATGCCACTCCGACACTGTCTCTGAACAGTCAAGCCTGTGCATACAGGGTAGCCCTGGTCTGCCTCCTGGCAACCAGGGCAGCTGAAAGGGCCAGCGCTGCCCTCGGCTGAGCAGTGTACCCATGGCCCCCACACCAGCCACCCATCGCTGGTGCACTGAGCTGGGGGTCCCGTCCGCAGTGCACGACGAGTTCCGGACGGCGGCGGTGGAGGGGCCCTACCTGCACCCCAACATGGAGGACTGCGGCTACAACATCCCGCAGACGGATGAGTCCACCCTGATGACCATCGCCTACATCATGGCGGCCATCTGCGCCCTCTTCATGCTGCCGCTGTGCCTCATGGTCTTCCAGTGGCGCTGCTTCCGCTGCTTGCGGCGGGACCACGACGACTTCGCCGACGACATATCCTTGCTCAAGTGACACCCACTCTGCTGGCGCGAGGGAGCAGCCGGCAGGGGGAGGCTGGGAGGGAGAGCGTGAGCTGAGCTCATCGGCACAGGCTCCTCTGCCCACAGAGTTTGGCTGCGGCTGGAAACAGCACCAGCCATTGCCCCAGGCCAGAGCTGGGTCTGTTCTTCCCCTGCCCCCTCCAGTGGCTCAGCCAACACTGCTTGGAGCCGTTGGCTCTGCCCTGGGAGCGGGCGCTGGAGCAATGGGTGAGACTCAGCAGCAGGCCAGGACGCTGGGCCTGTCAGCAGGTTTATAAGGTCACCATGGGGTACATTGACGGTTGCTCGCTGTTTAACTCCCCTCTGCGTGCAGCAGCCCCGGATAGCCTGGGAATCAAACCCCTTTGGTCTCTGGCCAGTGTGGACTTGCTCCTTCTCCCTGTTCGGGATACGGCCTCGCCAAACCACAGCCCTTGTGCTCCAGGGTACGCCTATGCCACTCTCTAAGCCCAGGCTCTGACTCAGGTTTGAGCCCAAGCCCCACTTCCTCCAGACACAAACCCGTCTGACTCGGGTCAGCAAGCACTCAGGACCCCGCTGGGGGTGAGTGTGAACCCTACGGAGGCTCGGGTCCAAGCCCTGTCATGTTGCCGTGTGGACACAGCTCAAAGCCTCAGGCCCAACTCAGACAGTCTGTGTCGTGCAGCATGGACCTGGGAGCACGGCTGGGAGAGCTGGGTGCAGCAGCTGTCAGCCTGGGTTTACAGCACAGCGTGGAAACCCCAAGTGCACAGCCCAGGCCCCCCAGACCCAAGTTTACAACGGAGCGTAGACACGCCCTTGGAGTCTGTGGAGGAATCAGCCCAGGTCTGAGCATTGCTTGTTAGCCGCTGCTGCTGCAAAGCCAGCAGAGGGAGCCCAAACCATTGTTTTGTGTAGGGCCTACATAAACCATGGTCATTACATCTCAATAGTTTGGGTTTTCAAACATTGTGAACAGCGGTAGATTCTTAAATAGCCAGTTAAAATCCAGGGGATATTCCTCCCCAGGCAGCCACTAATTTATGACGCCGGCGAGTCGTGCTTTGGCCCTCCTCTCCTGGGAGGTGCCCCTTTCTGATCTCCAAACTGGAAAGTCGTACCAATAGCACCTTCGCTCCCATGTCAGGTGGGACTAGACCTCTCAGCTAGAGCCCAGGAGCTGCAGTGAGCCTGGCCTCAAGCAGCGAGTCAGCCTAACACCCCAGCTCCCCTTTCCCCCACCAGGCATTGCTGTGACAGACATACAATGGCATTCAGGAGGGTCCATGCCGTCCAGTGCAGTGTGTGCACATGTCGCTGTCCTGTCTGCTGCAGCCCCCTTCTCCCCACCCCACCCATCCTCATCTCATCACCGCAGGATGCCTACATGCATCTCAAGGGCCCTTGGCCGTGGTGAAGCGGGAGCAGAGAGAACAGATCTTCCCCCAACTGGCTCCTGCATCTCTTCTGCTCCTCACTGACCCGGCTTTGGGGGCCCCACTTGGGCCAGCCCCCTCCCCAGAGGGGGGTTGAAGGCTGTGGTGTGCAGCCAGTGCTTAATTGGCAATGAAAGAGGTGCCAAGGCTCAAGCAATTTTTTAACTTTCAGAACTGACATGACAAACCCAGAGGTACCAGGGCTCTGAACAGCCGAGCCCCCGGCAAGTCCCGGCACAAATTAAGCACTGTGTGCAGCCACCACAATCCCATGCTGTCGTACAGGAAGCAGGACACTCCCTGTGCCGGGGTCTGCCTAGGTGGGCCAAGGAGTATTCTCTGCAGGCCAGCTGTCCATGCCTGAGCTGGAGACACATCGCTTGCTGCAAGCTGGGTGTGATGGCTGGGCACCTCAGGCTGCAAGGGGGGCTCTGCTCCAGGGCTTGCAGCTTAGATCAGTCCACATAGGGATAAGTGTCCACCCCATCCTGCACCTCCTAGGGAATGGCTGCTTCCGCACTCCCCAGGAGAAGTGTTGCTAAGGGGGCAGCTCTGGCAGCCCATGCTGAGGTCAGGGAAGGAATGGGGGAGGGCTACACTGTTCCTGCACTTTTCAATCTCTTTGGCCCTGGGAAGTGGATTGGGGCAGAGCCCTCTGCCCTCCTGTGTAAAGACTGTAGAGAAAGGTGGGAGCAGGGTAAGCCATCCATTCCTCTCATCTCTGCCTGGGCTGCAAATCATGGGAAGGGCCTAATCCGCTCTGGCTCCCAATTCTCCTGCCAAGCACTGCACATAGCCGCTTTCAACGGGCCTCGCTCTGCAGCACCAGGGGAGAACCAGCAACCTCTGCTGCGGCAGGGGGGCACCCCGCCCCGGGACAGGACCAGCAGCCGAGGAAGGTGTGTAAGCCACGAAACCAGACCGCTACCCAGGCTGCTTGGGAAAGCCCCAAGCAAGCTAGAGCTGCCTCCGCAGGAGCCCATACACGGAAGGTGTGCTGCACAAGGCAGGATCGCCTCACACTGCACTTGGTCAGGAGGGGAAAAACCCCTTCCTCATGCTGGCGATTAGCTCCTCCTGGAATATCTGCCTCTGTCTGCAGTGGGGGAAGGCAGTGCCCCAGCCCACCACATGAAATAGCTTGTTATTTCAGGGGTCAGCAGCAGCCTCACCATCAGCATCATTAGTGTGTTTGAAACACATGGCTGTGTGTATAAAGGCAAAGGGCCAGGGATGTTGTGCTCGAGCAGAGGGCAGCGTGTGTACGTAGCAGGCGGTGCTGTATGTGAGTGTACCAGTACTGAATGCTTCTTGCCTGTACAATATATACATATTTTTAATGCTAGTGCTGAAAGCCCCTGGGTCATTGCAATCCAACCTGAGGGGGTTTGTGGGTTTTTAAGCCCCCTGCTTTGGCTGTGGGTGAAGGAGCCAGGCTGCAAGTCAGGGGTGCTTAGCAGTGGTTGATCTGATGGAAGCACTTTATGGATCATTGGTGATCTGGCATTTGTTGTGTTGGATGTATCTCTTGTAATATATCTGGTGAAGGTGACGGGGGCACTGGGTTGTGGGGGGTGAAATTAGATCACGGACTCAGCAGTGGGTCTCAAGCCAAAAAAATATCACCCAAGGCTGTTTTTGCTTCTGTCCCATTTCTGTTCAAGGAGATTTTCCCTACTACATAAGAACGCCCCATCCTCCTGAATTCCAGTGACCAAGGCCTGCACATTGTGCTTCAGTTCTGGTACTAACTGTTGCTTTAAAAAGCAACTTTGTTCCTTCTCAATGTGCGTTCTCTTCCTACTTAATCCTGCAGGTGACTCCTCCTGGGGGATTGGTAACACTGCTGTCCTAGCCGCAGCAGGTGATGGGTAGGTCATCAAAGCAAGATTCAAAAGTACTTGAGCAGCCTGGGCAGGGGAAGGCACTCAGCCAACCACAAACACCTGAGCTTTTAGCTCAGTGAATGAGACAACCAAGGAAACTAGCTGTTTGTAGGAACATTTGCCCAGCCTGGACCTGCTTGTTACAGAGCTTTGCTAATGCAGCTCCTACAGGAGACTTGGGGTTTAACTTGCCCCTAAATGGCCCGCAAGATAAAGCTGGGCCATTTGTGAGGAATGCAGAACAGTTTCACTTTGCAGAGGACTTGGGAGATGGGGATTCAGATCCCAGGTGTACCTCAGAAATACATAGTAGCACCCCATCCTGTCAGAGGGAAGTGCAGGGGCAGCTGCGAAGGAACCATTTGACTCCTAAAGAGGGTAGAGAAAAACCTCTCTTCAGTGGAGATGTCTCACCTGCTAGCTAGGATCCAGAGAGGCTGTGCTGGTGCGAGCAGCATTAATGGAAACTTCCCATGCATCACGCAAGCACAGTTTCAAGGGCAGCAAGACAGCACAAGATGGAGGGCAGACTGCAGGGCTCTCCTCTCCCCTGAAGACAAATAACTGACCCTGAACACTAGCCCCAGCTGATTCCAATATGTGACCCAAGCTCAGTGGCTCAGACAACAGCAAATCTCCCTACCCTACTTTAATTTTCCTGGGCTGATTGGAGAGGAGCTACTGCCATGACCCCTGAGGGAGAGCTAAACAGGGCTCTGGAGAATTTCAGGGGGCAGCAGCGAGGAGTTTAGGCCCAAATTTGAGCCTTGCTGGAGGAGAAAAGAAAACACAGGCAGGTACAAGATGGACTCTGCCAGGAAGTGTTTTCAGGAATTTGCTTTACATGTTGATGAGACTCATCCTTGTTGAAAAATGGTAACCTTCCCCAGCAGCACAGCCTCACAACATAAAGAGTGACAAGTAAAGGGCAGGGATGGTCCGGTGGCCCTGCTATTTGAATATCCCATAGAGAAAGCAGCAATAAGTCCCTGGAGTGAGTCACTAGTTAAGAAGCCAGCACTGCGTAGCCAGAAACCTTATAAAGTGGCCAGGCCAAGTGAACTCTGGCTGTAGGTACAGCTGCGGCACCCCACCCCCACCCACTCTGTGAACCTACTGCGCTGATATTTGCAGTGTTGTTCCCAGGCTATTAGAGACACAAGGGGGGTGAGGTCAGGTCTTTCATTGCACCAACATCTGTTGGTGAGACACACTTTTGAGCTTACAGACAGGTCAGCCCTGCAGAAGAGCTCTGTGTGGCTTCAAAGCATGTCCTCTCATCAGCAGAAGTTGGTCCAGTACCAGATACTCCCCCAGCCCTGGGTCTCCCTACTTCACTAGAGACAGAGGCTTTGCTTTTGCCAGCACCATCTGGTTCCCATAACTTGCTCTGGTCCTGCACTCAAGCAGCAGCCTGACTCCAACCAAGGGGGAAGTTATGCAACTGCAACCTCCACACTCCAGTGCCTGCCCAGAACACCTCCAGGACCCCACTCAGTTTGGACCACTGCCTTCAAACATCCATGTGTGTGCAGAAAATCACCGACGGGGCCAAACCCAGCCATGCTGCATGCAAATGACCCTCCATCGACTTCGATGGAGTTGCAGCTGCTTACAACAGTGCTGAATTTGTCCCAAGGACTATGCAGAATCTACAAAGTAGGGGCCAGATCTTGAGAGATGCTGGGCACCATTAACTCCCATTGAAATCAGCAGAGATCACTGGTTACCTCAGCCTGATGTAGGATGAAGAGCTCAGGGGGGCAAGTTGGGTCTTGAAAGCTTTGTTATTCTGAGCTGCAGCGCAGCCAGCTTTATCTCCTGAAGAACTCCCTTCTCATGGGCCCTAGGTTAGAGTAACAGGAGACTGAGGACCACACAGCGCGTCCAGCTCTCTGTCCGACGAGTTGGGGAGCAGGACGAAGACTGGGGACAGTTACTCTTAGCAGCTACTATAGATGCCCATACTCTGTAACCCTAATGTTGATGTAAGAACAATGAATGTTACACAGTAAATTATTACATTAAACAGAAAAGTCTTGTGTTCAGCCCCTGCTCATTGTCTGGGGGGCAACTCAGAGTGCAAGGAAGGATGGGGGGAGGGCTGGGGAGGGCTTTGAGCTGCTGAGGACTCTTTATGTTTAGGGCAGCTATGAGAAGTGCCTGACTTGTGATGGAGTAGGGGCTGTGTGTGTGGGGAACGGGAAGGAGTAGGGACTGTCAGGTGTGTGGGGAACGGGAAAGCAGGGGATGTCTGTAGGTGCGGACAGGTAGTCAGGGTGTAACCCGACCCGGCAGGGGGGAGGGGGGGCACCTGGGCGGAGGAGGAGGGAACAAAGGTTTCGGCCGGAGGAGGAAAGGCAGGACAGTTTGGGTTTGGGCTGTGGGGAGGAATTCAGGGGATCCTAGCTGGGATCCAAGCACCCTGAACCCCCAGAAGGACTCAGTGGAGGGGTCCTGACTGTGCCTGCAAGCTCTGCTGTAACCTGTGTTCCTGTTGTCCAATAAACCTTCTGTTTTACTGGCTGGATAAAAGTCACTGTGGGGTCCACCGCAGCCTGGGTCTCCCTACTTCACTATGAGACAGCGCTTTGCTTTTTGCCAGCACCATCTGGTTCCCTAACTTGCTCTGGTCCTGCACTCAGCAGCATGCCTACTCCAACCAAGGGGGAAGTTATGCAACTGCAACCTCCACTCCAGTGCCGTGCCCGAACACTCCAAGGATCCCCATCATTTGGGAACCACTTGCCTTCAAAATCGCTGTGTGTTGATGAATCACCAGGGCCAACACCAGCCATGCTTGATGCAATGACCTCCATCGCACTTCGATGGAGTTGCATCTGCTTAAATGCTGGAACATTGTCCAAGCTATGCAGAATTACAAGTAGGGGCGATCTTTGAGTAGATGCTGGGAGGCCCGCATTTAATCCATGAAATGCAGCAGGATCACTGGTTACTCAGCCTGTGTTTAGGTGAAGAGCTTCAGGGGGGCAAGTTGAGGTCTTGAAGCTTTGTTATTCTGAGCTGCAGCGCGCCAGCTTTATCTCCTTGAAAACTCCTTCTCTGGGCGCCTAGGTTAGGGTAACAGGAGACTGAGGCACACACGCGTCGTCCAGCTCTTAGTCCGCGGTGTTGGCGGGGCGGACGAAGTACTGGGACAGTTACTTTAGCAGCTACTATAGTGCCATACTCTGTTAACCTATATGTTGATGTTAAGAAACACTGAATGTTTCACAGTAATTAGTTAACTTAACGAAAGTCTTGTTCAGCCCCTGTTCATTGTCTGGGGGGCAACTCAGGTGCAAGGAAGGCATGTGGGGAGGGTGGGGAGGTGCTTTGAGGCTGGGACTCTTTTGTTTAGGGCAAGCTTGAGAAGTGCTGACTTGTGAATGGGTAGGGGCTGCTGTGTCGTGTGTGAAGGGCACGGAGGAACGATAGGGAACTGTCAGTGTGTGTAGGGACGGGACAAGCTAGGGGATGTCTGATAGGTCGCGGGGCAGGTAGTCGGGTTTAACCCGGACCCGCGGAGGGGGGGGGCATCTGGGCGTGGAAGGAGGGAACAAAGTTTTATCGGATTCGGCCGGAGAGAGAAAGGCAGGACCAGTTTGCGGTTTGGCTGTGGGGAGGGAATTCAGGGGATTCCTAGTGGGATCCACGCACCCTGAACCCCACAGGGACTCATGTGGAGGGGTCTGGACCTGTGCCTGCAGCTTGTTAATCTGGTTCTGTTGGTCAATAAACCTTCTGTTTTACTGGCTTGGATAAAAGTCACTGTGGGGTCTCCAGGAAGAGGGGTGCAGGGGCCAGCCTCGTTGACAATTCGGTGGCAGCGGCGGGAGATACTGCACCCCCGTGGACGGCGCTTCCTGCAGTAAGTGGACTGTGAGAGAGTTAAACGATAGGGTGATTAACCCCTGGGCAGTGTTGCCAGTGGAGACTTTGCAGTAACAGGGTCCCCCGGGGCTTTGCAGCGAGCGGTCCGCAGGGCGGCAGGATCTGCAGCTCGACCCTGGCAAGTAGAGGGTGGTGACCTCAGAAGGCTGGTGCATAGGGGTCCCCGCACGTGGGAGCGGCGAGCACCCCAGACTGGAGTGGCCAGCAGAGTGTTCGCCAGCGGCGCAAATTGACCTGCTGAGCTGTGGCAAGCAGGAGGGGGCTGCGCAAGGGAGGCTGCCATGGACCAGGCTGATGCCCGCTGGAGGAGGAGACGGAGCCCTGTCTCTGAGGGAGCGCAGGCAGGATGCAGCGCAGTCACAGTGCTGTTCCCCGGGGAGTGGTCAGACGTGGAGGAGTGCTTCCCGAGACCCCCTTCTGCCCTAGAGGTCAGGCGGGGAGGGCCAGCGAATTGCTGCAAGGCCCGTGACCCCCGGCGGCGGGGATCCTGTCAGCGGCTCACACCCGCAGGGGTCTCCGGCGGACGTCGACAGCTTTGTGGAGCAGCCGTGGCTGGACGAGGAAAGGATGAGACAGGAGGAGCTCGAGTTAAAGAGGCAAGAGCTGGTAGGCATTAAGGGACCAGCGTAAACATGAGTTTAGAGACAGGGAGAAACAGTGTTAACACGAGTGGTAGCGGCCGGCTGGAGGAAGCCGCGGAGGTCGGCTGCGGTGAGTGAGGGGGGACCCAAGCCTACCGACTTTTGGATAAGCGCTTTGCTGCCCCTGGCGTAAAGGAGGGGAGGACCTAGATACCTTTCCTCGCTACGGCTTTTGAAGATGCTCTTCTGAGCATGACCGGATGTTGGCCCTGTCGACAGGATCTCATTTCTAACCCTTACTTGGTAACTTCCTTAACGGCCGTGTGTTTGGCTCAGGATTGTTACAAGACCGGACTTGAAAGCGGAGGCGGGCTCGGGGCTGCGAGAGTGATCTCAGTCATCGCATGTTTCATTTCGCTCGCGCGGAGTGCGTTTAGGCCTGCAGCAGCTAGTTTCGTTTTGTGGCTTTAGATGAATTACTTTCCTCTTCCTTTAGTTCTGAATAGCCAATCGTTTGACCATTGAGGCGATGTGCTGCCCCGCGGGCAAGCTATAGTCTTTGTACGGGGCTGGCGTTTGCTCAGAGGAGCTTAAAACCGTGTGAGATTCATTCGGATAGTGAGTGGCAAGTCATGGGTTGTCTCTAAACGGCGATGTGCGAGCGACAAGCATCTGCATAGGTGCATTGTCTGAGGGTGTTGTATGGAGGGTTGGAGGGAACTCGCTGACGTGCCTCCGTTTGTGTTATGTCGTGATTCTTTCTATGCTTTTTAGCAGTACAGGGAGTGAGCCCTTCGTTATATCTGCGCTCGTACGTAAAGTGATCATCTCAGAGTTCCCCTGTGACAGTGTGCCGGAATGAGCTAACTTCAGGCTCTAGTCCGTCCTAAGGCTGTGCAGTTCATGCGACAGCTCTCACGCGCTTAGTCCGCCAGGACTGACTCGACACTTACCAGCTGCGTCTTTCAATCTCTTTTAGCCTTTATGGATGCGCGTGTGCTCTATGGATTTACTTGGGGCGACACGTGCACCTCGAGCTTTTCAGAGTGAGAGTCAGAGTATGGTGATATCCATCCGGACCATCACCATAGAATTGTCAGGTAACAGTATCTTCTAATCGGAGTCAGCGTGCAGCGTATGTTTCATGCATCTGCGCTGTGTGTTTGGTCCGCGGGATTGCGTACTCATACTTGTGGCATCGGGAGTGGAGTGTATCACTTTGTCTTCGATAGTCATGCTTATCGCTCATAGAGGCTCTCAAGATATGCATGGTCGTGTCAACCCGGCTGGTGCACATGACTCGTGTGCTAGTTGCTCCCTTCTATTAGTATACTAGCTCGTACAATGGGCTGCCACAGCCGCTATCAGTTTTCCGAGATTTATGTTATAGGCTACTGGGGGAGCTAGCTGCGATCGCATCATTATTTTTACTCACTTATACTGCGCGGATCAGACCTCGCTTTATATGGACCGCACCTGATTTAAAGCGTACGTAACTTAGGTGTGACTGTGTACACAGCTGCAGGGTATGCGGTCTCGCGAAGAACATGCGTTAGCGTGCCGCTTCCTCTCTCCTATGATCAAGAAGTAGATGCTTAAACGACTTGTGTTCGTGGGGTCATTTTTCAGCTATTACAATCTTCTATCGCGGGTCTGGAAAAGGAACGAAGCCTCGGATTCAGTGTGTACTCTGCCTGGGAGCGTTTTTGGGCGCATGTAGTGTGGTTTAACAGAACAAAGCCTTGTGCTGACCCCTATGTACGTGTTCTGACACGTGCCCCTGAGCATCGCAGAGCACTCGCTAGCTGGAAATGCGAGTCTCGCTGACATTGGAAGGCGCATTGATGTTGTCGGTCCTCTCTGCAGCGTGTCGATCCTCTGCGTTCGCTCAGGGAACTCTCCGAGAGAGCCATCCCTGGCTATAGCTCGCCAACTTGTACATCACGTATTGACTCCTGTGTGGCGGCCTTACCTGCCTGCAGGGATAGCCCGCGAGCGTTGCACTAAGAAGCTCCTTACGCATGTGTCGTGCGCGCAGGTGCTTCTCACCTTTCAGCTGAGTGTTACTCTCTTCGGAACGCATCTGCGAATGTGCTTTTTGGCCATAGTGCTACTGGGGTAAACTTGACCGCTTGTGCGACGCTCAGTACAGTCTAAGGGACAGGGTTTTCGCTGCTGTGCGCATAGTAATGCAAATTCGCGGCGCGACATTTGATCACCGCTCTATGGTCTATATACGAGGTTAGTCACTGAACGCTATCCTTGCCCGGTCTTTGCCTCGTGGAGCGTACACCCGCAAGCGAAGGTTCGACCCCTTGCTTCCGGTGAAGATAGGTGTGCGAGAAGGTGCTCACTTGTACGTGCTATGGGGAGTTTGCCGTGGCCTATATTTGCGAGGTGGTTCATCTCGCTGTCTCTCACGCCAATGACCGTATGTTGTGGAGCTAGGTGGTGTCGGGGTACAGTGTGTTCTCGTCTCCCACATGAGCACAGTTCAGAGCAAGTGGAGATCGCCTGACCGATTTCGGGGGCTTTGGGTTTACGTAAAGTAGAGGAGGGTTGCAGGTCTGGGGTGAAGAGGCACAATTTGCCGCACCTAAACAGTTGGCCTCTGCGGCCGTCTACGCACACTTCCAGAGCTTGATTCTCTATTTTCCTCCTGCGCTAGCTCCGTGAGGCAGGGGAATCGAGCCCTAGTCATAGCCTAGACAGAGGCCACCTGGGCTCGCAGCATTGCTCTCCCTTCAGCTCGCTCCTGAGCCAGTTAGTCCTACACGGAAGCGCGGCAGGAAATTTAGGAAGGGGTGTCTTCGTAGGCTGGGGCCATAGTCCGTGCCGTCACTTGAAGGATTTGTTCAATTCAGTGTCTAAAAGGCGTAGCGTGCAAGGTGAAACCTCAGACTGGGTGAAGACTCAGCAGCCTGCCCCCGCTTCGTTGCGGTGTTGTATCGGCGCTACTTGTCGCCGTCGCCTCCTGCCTCGTAGAGGACCAGCAGCAGGTGACCACGGAACCCTTTGATTGTGGGGGTGTGTTTACAGCAGAGGCAAGGGCCTGTTTACTATGCCAGGCTGATTTTCGGTGCCAGACTCTTACTTATCGGTGGGTTGGTTTGTTCATTGAGAGAGAGCAGCAGTGCCAGGAGCACTTGTGCAGGAACATGCAGCTGGTGCACCCACCCGCTAAGGAAAACAGCTTTTAATTGTTAGCAAGCACAGGATACTATCGAAGAGTTCCTTGTTGGGCTCGCCCCACATTTGCTCGGCATTTAAGGACCACTGCGGGGACTGATTGAACTACTCATCAGCGTCGCGGACTGTGGTTGCGGAAGTGCGTGGTACCGCGCGCAGTACATCGCGGGTAATCTGTGACGCGAAGGCGTGCCGGAGGCTTTCGGGCGCTTGAAGGAGGCGTCTTAGGGTTCGTGGCCCAGTTTCTGGCGAACCCAGATTTTTTGCACAACCTTGGTCCTTTCTCGTGTGTAGCTCCGTGTGCGCCCCGGCGCCTACCTCACCGGAACTCCGGGGACTGGGGGCGGGTGTTATGCAGGAGGATGAAAAGGTAAGGTGCAGACGCGACAGAGCCTCGGAACTCTGTACTCGCACTGGACCGCTAGCCCAGCCTCGCCTGCCAGTGGTGCCGAGAAGGGCTGACCGAAACATGGTATGCGGCATCGGAGGATACGCTGGTGTACACTTTAAAGGACGTGTTTAGGACATTACAAATATGACAAGCTAAAGGTCGCGCGGACCTGCTTCTCAGGGACTTGTGTGGACACTTCACGGCGGATTGTGAGCCAGCACCTAATAGCTCCACGCGCCTGACCCTGTCGGTCAGAGCAGACATATGCAAAGAGAAGACCGCGCGCACGTGTCTCTGAAGAGTAGACCGTCTGCCTCTGCTGGAACTCATGTCTGGCGTGGTGGTCACTGATCTCGTGTAGGAGAGGAAGTGCGCAACCATCAACACACTGATAGACGGACAGCACGTGCTCTCTTCTGTTCCCTCGGTGACGTTTGAGGGGCGCGTGGCAACTTTCCCAGGCACCAGGCACGGTCACTGTGAGAGACGCGGAGTGACCCGGCTCGCGCGTTCACTGTTCGGAGGGTCTCGGTGTGGCCAAGTCTCGCAGTGGGTGCCTCCGTTCCACTCAGAGGGAGGACCCGCCTCGAATTGCCGCCGAAAGAATTGAAGAGACCAGTTAGGCTGCGGCCGAGTAGTGTACCGTATTGGCGGGCTTTATCTTTTTCTTTTCTTCGCGCTTAGTGTGATGGAGGTGGGCAGAATGAAGCTGAAGCCGGCCGCTGTCGGTACTCTGTGGGAACTGAGGTATATGCATTGGTTAAGGGGCCCATCTCGATTCTCTGGGTGTCTCTGACTGTCCAGGGAAACAGTATTTTTAAAGGGTCTGCACCCAAGCCTTTGCTTGTGCATGAGGAGTGCAACGTGAAACCAACTAGAGCCCTATTAAGCTGATGGGCCTTCAATATTCATGTGGGGACGGGAAGCAGGGGATGCTTAGGTGGCGGACAGGTAGTCAGGGGTAATCGAACTGGGGGGAGGGGGGAGCCTGGGCCGGATTGACGAGGGAACAAGGTTTTTCGCCGGAGGAGAAAGGCAGGACAGTTTGGGTTGGGCTGTGGGAGGAATTTCAGGATCCTAGCTGGGATCCAAGCACCCTGAACCCCCAGAAGGACTCAGTGGAGGGGTCCTGACTGTGCCTGCAAGCTCTGCTGTAACCTGTGTTCCTGTTGTCCAATAAACCTTCTGTTTTACTGGCTGGATAAAAGTCACTGTGGGTCCCAGGAAGAGGGGTGCAGGGCCAGACTCCGTGACAGATGCATTGATGTTGTTATTGACCCCAGACATCCCGCATACCATGGGAAGAGACAAAGGTCATAGTGGAAGCAAGCACATTGGGTAACAAAGGTGCAGAGTTCTAGTTATCAGTTCAGCATTCCCCTCTGTACATTCTCAACAGGTGGGAATGGCTCACAGGTCAGGAATGGGGTACGGTGAGGGAGAACCTCTGACCCATTACACTGCAACACAAATTCCACGGACAGCTCATGCTTTTCTCATATGTATTCATAGGTTGAAATTATTTGCTTAATTTTTCCAAGGACCCCTGGGCTGCTGCTCAGTCCAGGTATTTAACAGTGCAGCAGCATTAGACAGAATACTTTAGTTCATTTTCATACATACTTGGATGATCATTAACTCAGATTTTGGGACTAAAATTTGAAGTTGCTGTTGCCAGCAATCCCCCCGAGTAGCACAACTGCAGAAAGCAAAGACGAGTGACTCAGCTAGGGTAGTTTGTTCCAAGGTTTGAATATTGGCAGGACGTGCTTGGCACTGTTCAGCCAGCTCCTCTAGTGAGATAGGAAGCCTGGCTCCTAATCTGGCCCAGGCCAGCAGTACCTGTGAGTCAGGCTGGGGCTCCTGAGGGGAGCAACCTGGTCCAGCGCAGGGAAAGGTGTCTATGGTACAAACCGACCAGTGGTAGGGGCTCAGCGGAGGCCAAAGACTGAACAAAGCATAAAGGTAGGGTCGAGAGTGTGGCAGGATGGAGGAGGGAAGCTTGCATTGTTTGCTGTCCACTTCACTGGAGAATGGCCAATTTAATGGTAGCTTCAAGCACCTTCTACAGCATGCTAAGTGAGGCCAGTTCCACGTGCTGGGCTGCGATTATTTGTGTAGGATGCTGCTGTGTGTGCGTCCCCTCCCCAGACTGCATTCACCCTGTGTTTGGCGGTGGGGTCCCTTTGGCTACAGGTAGTTTGTCTATTTTAAGCTAAGGGAGTAGGTACTATGGAATGACACTACTATAGGAAAGTCATTTCGTGAGCTGCCCATGCCTTCTCCCACTGGAGCACGAAGTGCTATGGCCTAGACGGGTGTGGGAGAGAAATGGCATCATGTCTGGAGCTCACGAGGCCCAGCCCCTATCAGGATAGTCCTTTCATCCAAGGAGCTAAGCACATGAGGAACAGAGTCTCTCCCTGTGCATAAGGTAGTGAGACACCTGTGGAGAAACAGACAGAAGTACAATAATATGCCCAAGATCACCCAGCAGGGCAGTGTAGAGAACCCATGTCTCCCACGCACTAGCCCTGCACTCCAATGAGTAGACTAAGCTTCCCCTCCCCACAAGAGGCCAACACTGAATACTGGGCTGTTAATCTCAGAGCCTCGGCATGCAGAGCTCTTCCACTGCAAAGTATGCATCCAGCCAGCCCAATGTGCTACCAAAGAGTCGCATTTCCCACTGCTCCTTCCAGGTTCCCACAACTGCAGAACAGCTGAGCCCACTTAGCATCTTGTGACAGACAGACACGAAAGCCAAAGACACGAAGACAGCTAGGCTATAAAGCATGAGCTGAAGAGGGAGGAACGATAGAAAATCTATGCATAATATACATACTTTTATTTATGAATTTGTATGTATACAGACTTTCTATACACACATTACCTATATAATAAAAATGTACATGTGTATACATGGTTGTATAAATATATAACTGTAGAAATCTCAGAACCAATCCTGCCTATTCACAGCGATGTCTCCAACACAGATGCTTTGTTTGAGTGGCTGTCATTTAGGACTTGGACAAAAGGGGCAAGTGTCATTTGTGTTGGTTTGGGCCCAGAATTTGATGCACTGAAAAAGAGAGAGTCAATAAGGAGCCACCAGCCCAACGCGAAGGTGGTGTGCTAGACAGAGCTTCTGCCAAGCTCCTGCTGGTTCGGGGCGCTATCTCCAAGGGATGCTCTGCCCCAGAGTGCACCATTAAGATTTCTGCATCTTGGGGACCAAGCCCACAGCAGGGAGTTTAACACGGCAGGATCACTAGGTTCTCCTAACGCAAAGAGCAGCTATTCTTGCTCTAGATGCCTTCTTGTTTCCTTCTTAGCCACAAAGGGCAGACAACGGGGCTTTCCCCCCTGCATTTCACCCTAGTGAACCATGGCTGAGATGGCTCCTGTACAGGCACTAGGATCAGCCTCTCCTCGCCCCAGTTAACAATTCACAGCTCCCAAAGCGATGCACGCTCAGTGGGGGCCAGCTCAGCCATTGGCCTTGACCTACACCAGAGCGGAACACAGTTGGGGTCTAACCCTCCAAATACGGAGAGGGCCAGAGAGCAGCATTTAGAGCAGGAATCAGGACTGTGCATTCTTAGAAACCGCAACTCAACAGCCATCTAAAGAGGGCAAACCTCCCAGCCCAGGGCGAGGACATGGAAAGGTTGGCTCACTAATTTCACCTGCCCCAGGGAGAATTGTTCTTTCCTTTCGGAGCCTCATTTCCCAGGGGACTCCTGTCCCTTGCTCTGCGTTTCCCACCAGCTATGTAGGCTCCCCAGCCCGGGGTGAGGCTCAGCACCCGGAACTGCACAAGCCACATAAGAGTGTTTCCTGGCCAAGCAGCTGGCCCCTGCTGAGTGGCGGGAGGATGGTGTCCCAGGCCACACTTACCTCCTTGTGGAGCACGTGAGAACAGGCCATCGGGTGGAGCTCACTGGGCTGCACGAGTTTCTGGCACATTAGACACAGCTTACAGGTAGCAGGGGCCTGGGTCACAGCAGCAAGCGTGCACACAGAAATGAGAGTCACAGAAGTCCAGTCACCAGACCCAGTTCTAAGCGTCCTGCATCCCCCAGGGTCCACATCCCATTAGACACTAGTGCCTCCTGCCCCCATCCCCACTAAGTGCCCCCATCCCCACTAAGAAGGTACAGGGGAGGCACTGAATATTTACATGGGAAAGCCTGGGGACAGGGAAGCATACCAACTATGTGGCACTGATCAGACCTCCTCCCTCAGGGCACAGTTTGTTCATTCCACGATTGGGCTCTCTCCCGCCCCACGTCAGTGTCGCATGCTTGCCTATCCCAGGCACTCCAGTACGCCAGCTCCCCACACTCCAGTATGTTCCCTCAGGCCCTCACCTGTGCCCTGCTGTGGTAGATGTTGCACTCCTTTCCCTTGTGCTGAGTGCTCATGGCCAGCAGATGGCAAGGTGCCTGTGCCCCAGCCCTTCCGTCCCGCCTCACCAGTCTAAGGTGAGAGCCCAGAGCCTGCACTGTGGGTACCTCCCAGCCTGTGGGGCACATTGCCGAGGTGCACCCAGCCCCCTGCAAGCCGTGCTGGGGAACATGCAGGAACTCCCAGGTAACTAAGAACATCTTACATGTGATGGTGTCCCTGGGTAAGACACCTGAGCCGGTGGCAGGAACATAGGGGTGCTGATCTGGGGCAGAGGAGCAGGAAACATGGGGGCCCTGGTTCGGCCAAGTGGCTGTTAGCAAAGATGATAAAAGGTATTAGGCATGTTTTAGAGGGAGTGCTGAAGTCACCCCAGGGTATTTACGGGGGTGATGGAGACCAGCAGAGAGGGGACCTGTTGGACTCTGACTATTGCCTCCTTGCCCAGGATGGAAAGCTGGGAGCTCTGGCTTTGCCTCTGTGGATGCCATTTGTTTCCTAGGGAATGGCCCTGTAGAGCAGCATAGACCAGAACCATGCTATAGCTCACTCCTGCCGAGCCCTCCTTTGACGAACTCCAACCAACTGCCGCAGGGCTGCCTTGTCCAGGAGCTGAATGCTCCCCCCACTGCTTGGACTCTGACACTACTCATGCAGCTGACCCACCTGAGCACCCACTGCTGCGCCCTGATGCTCGGCCAGCTTTGCGGCTACCAGCTGATTCAGCTCTTCCATGGTCAGCCCTGCCATGGTTCTCCTCACTGTCTTGATCTGCTGCAGTATGTTCGTCAGCTGGGCCCTGAGGAGACAGCAAGCAGGTCAGGAGCACCTGGGGCACAAGTTCTGGTCCCAGGTGCCAGTCAGCTGGAAGGTCTGTTTCACCACAGCGACCTGCGCCCCTTCTAGCAAGGGGCCCGAGATGCTGCCACAGGTTGGAGTCAGCCGTGGCCTTTCCCCAACCGCACACTGAGGTCAGCCACAGGTATGGTTACTTGCCATCCTCTCCTCCAAAGGACGGCTGCAGCACCTGGACAACACGGCACCATCGGCCTACAGATGGCTCCAGTACTGTGGTATCCCTGCACTTCACCACCGCTCATGCATGGATCCCCAGGGAATTCCTGGGAGGCAGGGTAGTGGTATCACTCCATGTTACAGGTGGGGAGCTGAGGCACAGAGATCAAGTGATTTGCCCAAAGTCACACAGAGAGTGTGTCACGGCTAGCGCCCTACCCCGGGACCATGCTCTCATTGCACTGGAAATACTGGGATACCTTAGGGTGAGGCAAGTCTAGAGCTGCCAGTGAACCCAGAAAATCCATGTCCACCTCGAGAGCCCTGCAGCGAGGGCAAACAGCAGCAGCCATCCTTGCTGTTAGAACACAGCAACAGAACACTACTGTGTGCTTTTATTCCAAGTCCCACCACAGTATCTGAGCCCCTTCCAGAAGGGCCTTAGCCAACGCCACGAAGCCCTGTAGAATGTGTCATTCGCTGGCTTCCGTGTACTTCCCAGCAGGTACCACACTCAGTCCCAAGCCCTGACTGAGGCAGAGGCTTCTCCGTTATGCAGACGGAAAGCTGAAGCACAGAGTGAGATACTGCTACGTCTGCTGAGCTGACAGATGCTACTAAAGGACCCAAGGCTATTTGCTGAGAACGCTTCATGCACTGCTTGGCCTTACTGGAACTGTGGTAGCACCGCATACTCAGGGCTCGCTCCACTCTCCGGACACACTCTGGGTTCTCTCCGATGGCACTGTTGGCTACACATTCTCAGAGACTCAAGTCCAGCCTCTTCTAACATCTTGGTTGCCACCCAACATGTAGGGCCCCACCCCAGACAGGGACACTCACTTGTTACACTGGGGAAATCGAGCCAAGAGCTTCTCCAGGATCTTTTCCAGCTTATCGACTGGCTGTGGCCTGTGAAACTCATGAGCACCCTTGACTCCTCCGAGCCCTGGCGGAGGTGGGATAGAGGCAGCAGATGTCATGTGAGGGCCGTGGGTGCTAACAAGAGATGCCAGTACGGGGCTGTTCCTCCCTTGGGAAGCAGGCAGAGGGGGTGAGGGCTGATTAGGCCTGGAGATGACAGGGTTAAGGAGTGGGAAAGAGAGCGCCCGAGGATCAGCACTGGGCATGACCATGGGAACTGGGACCGGCCCAATGGGGAACGGGAGCCTGGGGGTAAGGGATGGATTGGGCTGAAATGCCGGCATCATAAACTCTGTCTGAGAGAGAGAGAAAGAATACTGATTAGAACAGGCCCGTTGGAAGTCAGCCAGGAACTCCTTCCACCCAGACTACAGACATGAAAACCTGGGGGGTGGGAAGGAACCCACACCTCACAGATCCCCAGTTACATCTCCCAGACAGCCGATGAGTGCAGCTGCCATGCTGTCACCAGGGTTGCACTGTCACTTCTGAGCAGGCAGCTGGCTAATACCATGAACACATGCACATGCCAGACCACTACTTAAGCCAGGGTTTGTGACCAGCCTGCACCTCCAGTCTGCCCAAGATAGGCAGCTGTCTGCTGGGGTCAGCAGTGAGGCTCTCTGCTAGCCTTAGAAAAGCCCCACACACGAGTGACCAGGAACTCTTCACACAGAGCATCTGGGCCGGGATCTGGGGAGTGACGCTCACCTCAGATGGGGGTGGTGGCAGGGTGGGAGTTGGGATCTGTGGCAGGCTGCTCAGCTTTGCTCCATTCCTCACCAGCTGAATGTGACCATTGAACTGGTCCTAAGAATGAAGAAAAAAAAATACATGTGTGTGCGTGTGTGTGTGGGGGGTGATACCAACCCCTACCAGTCCCAGAGTCTCCCTCACTCCCAGCATGTGGCGTGACATGGCTGCCAAGGTGAAGGGCCCTAACATCAAGCACCAAAAAAGAGCTCTCCAACCTGGAGACTTTCATTAATAACCAAACTTCCATAAAAACGGACTTCACTAAAATAAGACAGGAGATCACAGCACTCCCTCACCTCTCTACAAGGAAAGGACTGTAAGCTGTCTAAACTCCTACCTGCACATGGGGACACAACCGCAGTACCCTAACCACCCAGCAATATCGTCAATCTATCCACTACACACTCAGCCCAGAAGAAAAGTCTGTCCTATCTCGGGGACTCTCTTCTGCCTGCCACCCCCACCAACATGATACAGTTCTGTGGCGATCTAGAAGCCTACTTTTTGCCGTCTCCGACTCAAAGAATACTTCCAGGACAACACTGACAGTGCACTGATACACAGGTACTCTTCACTAACAGCACAAGAAGAAGAACCCAATGGACTCCCCTGAGGGTCGATGACAGTCTGGACCTATACATTGAATGCTTCGGCCGACGTGCACAGGCAGAAATCGTGGAAAAACAACACCGCTTGCCTTCATAACCTGAGTCGTGCAGAACGCATGCATCCACATGCCTCAGAAACCACCCTGACATTTATCATCAAAGAGGCTGATAA
This sequence comes from Chelonoidis abingdonii, assembly GCF_003597395.2. NCBI lineage: Eukaryota > Metazoa > Chordata > Testudines > Testudinidae > Chelonoidis > Chelonoidis abingdonii. Next base: position 18,386,980 of record NC_133786.1, on the reverse strand, counting down.
GGAGGTGGCTGTTTCATCATGACAGCGTCTGACTAACCAAAAGGAGGCCGCCAAGACAACTCCTCCAATACCAAATTCTACAGGCCACCTTCCCTCAGATCGCCACTGAGGTACACAAGAAAAACTGACCAAATACTCAGGACACTGCCTAATAACACTGGAACAAATCAGCATACCCTTAAGAGCCCCCGACCAGGATTTTCTATCTACTACCAAGATCCACAAACCCGGAATCTGACGGCCCCATCATCTCGGGCATTGGGCACTGCTCACTGAAGGACTGTCTGGATATGTGGCATCTCTACTCAGACCCTATTGTCACCAGCACTCCCAGCTATCTCCTAACACCACTGATTCCTGAGAAACTACAATGCATTGGTCACCTCCCAGAAAACACCATCTAGCCACCATGGAGTGCAGAGCTCTCTACACAAACATCCCACACACAGATGAATACAAGCTGTCAGAACAGTATCCCTGATGATGCCACAGCACAACGGCTGCTGAGCTCTGTGCCTTTATTACTCACACACAACTATTTCAGTTTGATGACAATAGATATTCTCCAGATCAGTGGCACTGCTATGGGCACCCGCACTGGCCCCACAATACGCCAATATTTTATGGCTGACCTGGAACAACGCTTCCTCAGCTTCTTCGTCCACTCACGGCCCCTTCTTACCTCGCTACATTGATGACATCTTCATCCATCTGCGAACTGGGAAGAGACTCTAGAAAAATTCCACACGATTTCAACAACTTCCACCCCACCATCAAACCTCAGCCTGGACAATTACACGGAGGTTCCACTTTTCTTGACACCACGGTGCAAATTAAGTAATGCGTCACATTAACACACCCTATATCGAAAGCTACAACCGCTATGCCTACTTCATGCCTCCAGCTTCCATCCCGGGCACATCACAACGATCCATTGTTCTACAGGCAAGACTGAACGTGACAAACCGCATCTGCTCTAACCCCTCAGACAGAGATCAACACCTACAAAATCTCCACCAGCATTCTCCAAAACTTACAATACCCGCACGAGGGAAATTAGGAAACAGATCAACAGAGCAGACGTTTACCCAGAAGCCTTCCACTACCAAGACAAACCCAAGAAAGAAACCAACAGGACTCCACTGGCCATTCACATACAGTCCCCCCTAAAACCCCTCCAACGCATCAGTTCAGGGAGCTACAACCCATCCTGGACCAAATGATCCCACACTTTCCCACAGGGCCTTGGGTGGCAGGCCAATCCTTGCCCACAGACAACCCGCCAACTGAAACGGATTCTCCCAGCAACTGCACACCGTACTCATAGTAACTCTACCTCAGGGCAACCAATCATGCAACAAACTCGAGCCAACTCTGCCCAGATATCTACACCAGCGACCACCATCACAGGACCTAACCAGATCGCCACACCATCACTGGTCATTCAACCTGCACGCTCCACCAATGTAATATATGCCATCAATGCCAAGCAATGCCCCTCTGCTATGTACACGGCCAAACTGGACAGTCACTACGGAAAAGGGAATAAATGGACACAAATCAGTATTCAGGATGACAATATTACAAAAACCTGTAGGGAGCACTTCAACCTCCCGTCACACTATAGCAGACCTTAAGGTGGGCCATCCTTGCAGCAAAAAAACTTTCATGACCGAGACTGCAAGAGAAAACTGCTGAGCTTCAGTTCATCCGCAAATTTGACACCATCAGCTTGACTAACAAAGACTGTGGAATGCTTGCCAATTACAGAACCAGTTTCTGCCTTCCCTGGTTTTCACACCTCTAACCTGCTAGAACACGGGCCTCATCCTCCCTGATTGTTAACCTCGTTATCTCTATGCTTGCTTGCTAGCATATATTATAACCTGCCCTGGAAATTCCACTACCTGCGTCTGACGAAGTGGGTATTCACCCACGAAAGCTCACGCTCCAAAACGTCTGTTAGTCTATAAGGTGCCACAGGATTCTCTGCTGCTTTTACAGTTCCAGACTAACACAGCTACCTCTCTGATATCAAGCACCAGCTGGCTGATTCCGCACCCTAACAGAGCTACAGTTTTGCTGGACTGGACCATATGGGGGAGGCAAAGGAATTATCGCTTATGCAAAGGTCTAGCCCCAGCCCCTGCTGCCCTACGGGGCACGTGCACATACTGGAACAGGCAAGGTGGGCGTAGCTATCCATAGTCAGTGCTGTGGGGTAATCTAGGGTCACTGCATTTCTGTGTAGGACCGTGTCCCTGGAGTACGGCTCACAAACCAAAGGAAAGGGTGATGTACACACTTTCAAATGCAATCTCAGACACTCCTTCAAGTGAATCCCATACACACAACACAAGATGAGTCAAGTCCAGGCCCAAATAGCTTTACTATAGAATGTTACTTAGGAAGAAAAGAGAAACCAAGCCTAAAAACCTACTGGGGAGAAGCTGATGAGGTACTGAAGGGCATTTTATTGAGGTTAGGTATCAGCCAGATCCTCAGGCCTGCCTGAGTTGTCCTGCTTACATTTTGTTTTTAATTCCTAAGTCCTGCCCCATCTGGACATGCCCATAATTAGTGTTTCCTATCTAATCAAGTTTATCTTTTACAGTGTTTATTTACTTCACTTTATGATTGCATGCTCACCAAAGAATGGCCAGACAGGGCACAAATCATTGTACAACTGCATTGCTATAGAAAGTAGTGCAGCTATTTGTGTGAGGAACAGATATATTCTAATGAATGGCCAAGTTATTGCCATAATAACATCACAGACCAAATCTGAGACTTTATTACAAAGGGAAGCTAAGTTTCTTCAGAACATCACAAGGCAATGACCTTCAGCCCCACATAAACAAAGCCCCTGGCTGACCAAACGTCTTCAAAAGCCCTATGTCAGGAAGAGATTTCATTGCAAATACGATCCTAGGTGTGTATTAGAACAGCCTCCTTGTATTTTGTTAGAATATTTACATGAAAGCATGTATTAACAATCGAGCAACTGAACGCCACAGACAAATACAGAGAGGGAGCTGGGTATACAGCCAGCCATGAAGGCAACAAGAACCCGAAAACTGATTAATAGACACTAGGTCACACTTTCTATTTGTCAGAGCAACATTCTAAATTTACTTGAAAGTTTTCCTCTGTGTTTAGCTGTCCCCTAATTCAGTGAATCATAGAATCTCAGGGTTGGAAGGGACCTCAGGAGATCATCTAGTCCCACCCTCTGCTCAAAGCAGGACCATTCCCCAACTAAATCATCCCAGCCAGGGCTTTGTCAAGCCTGACCTTAAAAACCTCTAAGGAAGGAGATTCCACCACCTCCCTAGGTAACCCATTCCAGTGCTTCACCACTCTCCTAGTGACAAAGGTTTCGTTAATATTCAACCCAAACCACCTTCACTGCAACTTGAGACCATTACTCCTTCTTCTGTCTCTGGTACCACTGAGAACTGTCTTTGGACCTCTCTTTCAGGTAGCTGAAAGCAGCTATCAAATCCCCCCTCATTCTTCTCTTCTGCAGACTAAACAATCCCAGTTCCCTCAGCTTCTCCTCATAAGTCACGTGCTCCAGCCCCTTAATCATTTTTGTTGCCCTCCACTGGACTCTTTCCAGTTTCTCCACATCCTTCTTGTAGTGTGGGGCCTAAAACTGGACACAGTACTCCAAATGAGGCCTCACCAATGTTTTACTGGCAATGCTCCTACCTATACAGCCCAAAATGCCATTAGCCTTCTTGGCAACAAGGGCACACTGTAGACTCATAACCAGCTTCTCATCCACTGTAACCCCTAGTCATTTTCTGCAGAACTGCTGCCTAGCCATTTGCTCCTTAGTCTGTAATAGTGAATGGGATTCTTCCATCCTAAGTGCAGGACTCTGCACTTGTCCTTGTTGAACCTCATCAGGTTTCTTTTGGCCCAATCCTCATTTGTCTAGGTCCCTCTGTATCCTGTCCCCACCCTCCAGCGTCTAGGTTCAAACTACAGAATAACAGATTTAGACTGAATCTCAGGAAAAACTTCCCAACTGTAAGAACTGTAGGACAATGGAATAAACTGCCTAGGGAGCTTTTGGAAGCTCCTTGACTGGAGGTTTTCAAAAGGAGGCTGGAGCCATCTGCCTTCAATGGTTTAGACACAACAAATCCTGCACATTAGACTAGATGACCCTTCGGGTTCCTTCTAACCCCCTGATTCTATGGTTTGAGACCACATCTGAGGCACGGCCTTGTCAAGGTCATTAATATCCGGCCATTTGGGAGTGTTCGTTTTCATGCTCATTGACAGAGTTCTGCAGTTATTCCTAACACCAGTTTAAGCGGTAAATGTTAGCAATGTGGTTGGAGCTGTAGGAGACACAGAACAGGGACAATGGGAGTCCCGAACAGTTTAATCTAATGATCATTTAAGGACTTGCTTGAGAACATCTGACAAGACTTGAAGAATCAGTGAAGGGGGCTGCGGCGGGGGGTGTGGTAACCCAATCAAGTACTTAAAATTTGTTTCATGCTCCCATTCCTCCCTTCTAAGTATTTTTAGGGATTGCTTGATGCCCAGCAGAAACCCTACCCGGACACTTTCTTTGGTCATTCGTATCCTGTTCAGCCTCATTTCCCACTCCTGCTTGGGTCGCATGGTCTCCAGCGTGGGTGGCGCTGACCTACATAAAGACAAGGAGAATTAAAAGGGAAAAGAATGTTTGAGCCCGTGATTTTTGGTAGCAAAATGGGAACACCTACAAGCAGGAACAACAGACACACCTATTCACATGTTACTGTCCATTGTTTTTCTCCCAACCCTGCCCCTCTTCCCTTTTCCCTCCATTGCAACTGTAATCCACTTTCTGCTCAAAGAGAGCAGACCTTCAGATGGTGCAGCTTGGGAGTTAGTACACAAGATGTGCATCTCCTGGATGCTGGTGAAGAAAACTACAGCACACAAACAATAGATTTGGTGCATGACAGATGCTCAGCAGACAAGAGGAAAGAATATGCGGTAGCTAAAGATTAAGGAAAACACACGGAAAACTGGAACTCCACCATCTAGTGCTTTGAGGACCTCAGGGCAGGAAACCCTAACTTGGTTGTAACAAAGTCTCTCACATTCAAGCACAGATTAGTTGGGGTTTTAGGAGGGGGTGAATAGGAGTCAACTGGTTTAGCTTCACTCCCTATTGGCCAATACAGAACTCACTTGAGGTAGGTGAGGTGTAGCTCCGCCTCTTTTTCGGCTTCTTCTAGTTTCAGAACCAGCAGCTCCTTCCGGCTCTCCAAAGACAATATCTAATGGAGAGAGACCACAGACATCGAGCGCATGTACTTGATTATCTCCCACAGGCCATGTTGCTCATCTTCCCAGGTTGAGCTTGTCACTTTGCACAGTGCTTAGCACAATAGGGCCCCAATCCTGACAAACATCCATCAGCAGATCACAGTTCAGTAATTTTTCTTGCTCTCTGCAAAGAGCAAGACCCATCCAAAGAGCCCAACACTCCACTGTTCCTTTCACATATTTTGCAGGGAAGACACATACACTGTGCCATTCTCAGCCTGCCATGATTAATAACTCTAGGCCAGTGGTTCTCAATCCACGGCCCACTTGCAGCCCAGTCAGCACACAGCTGCGGCCCAGGTGACTTCTCAGGGCCATGCAGGTAGTTTATCTATTGTGTGGATGTAGCCCACATAATACACACAGAGCTGTATATGTGGCCCACAATGGTAAATCACTTGAGAACTACTGGACTATGCACTGTTCTGCATCAATCCATGACTTGCAACCATGCCCTGCAATAAGGCGCCTTATACCAACCTCTGCTTTCCAAGCCCTTTCTGTTTCCTCCAGGATGTTCCTATTGATCTCATTGTGCTGGTTCTTCAGCTTATCTAGTTCCATCTCCCATACCTCCCTAGAAGCAAAAGCAGAGCAAGTATCTCTATTGCCTAAACAGACATGTTGACTGGCCATCTGGGATTGCAGAGTGGCCAAACTATTTGGTAAGCTGCCAGCACATTCCTTGGTTGCCTTAAGCCCAAGGATTGCACCCAGTTTGCAGACTATGGCAGCAATGACCTTCATCAGACATGTAGAGGCCATAGATCTCAAGCCCAAGCTGGGTCAGTGAGTACAAGTGACCAGTCATTTCACAGCAGGACATTGAACATCTTACTCTGAAATGGGCACCCCTGAATCAGCCATGGAGATCCCTGTAAACTTTCGTTGCTCAAAGTTACACCTTCTAAGATGGGGTTCAAAGATGGTAGTAATGAATGGTCTGCTCTCCTCCTCTTTGTCTCTGTGTGCGGGACGGAGTGCCTAACAGTGCAGGTTACCCCTTGCCAAGATTGTGTCCAAGTCTGGCAGAAAAAAATACCTGTCTGAACTAGAGAGACCTTAAAGCGATGTGGGGGTTCTAGAGGATCACAAATTGCATACAAGTCATCAATGAGCTGCAGTTGTGAAAAAGGCTAATATCACTGTGGGGTGTATTAACAGGATTGTCGTATGAAAAACATAGGTGGTAACTGTCCCACTCTACTCAGCACTGGTGAGGCCTCAGCTGCAGAACTGTCTCCAGTTCTGGGTGCCACACTTCAAGAAAGAAGTAGATAAGCTGGAAAATGTCCAGGGGAGAACAACAATAACGATAAAAGTCTTAGAAAACTGGACTGATGAGGAAAGGTTAAAAAAAGCTGGGCATGTTTAGTCATGAGAAAAGATGACTGAAGAGGGACCCGGGAACAGTCTTCAAACACATTAAGGGCTGTTATAAAAGGACTGTGATCAGTGCTTCTCCATGTCCACTGAAGGTAAAACAAGAAGTAATGGGCTTAATCTGCAGCAAGGGAGATTTAGGTTAGATTAGGAAAAACTTAACTATAAGGATAGTTAAGCTCTGGAAGGGGCTTTCAATGGAGGTTGTGGAATTCCTGTCGAACAGGCTGGACAAACACTTGTCCAGGAGGTCTAGGTTTACTGGTCCTGCCCTCGGTGCAGGAAGCTGGACTAATGGCCTCTTGAGGTCCCTTCCAGATGAATCAAAACCCCCGATCCAAACAGCCCAAACTCTGAAAAAGTTCTATTTTTAGGGTCTCATATTACTGCCCATCACTATTATCTGAGCACTCAAGTTTGGCTCTGGATCAGTACTTTGAAGCTTGAACCTGTCTCTACTCAGAACATAAATACTCCAAAGTTAAAAACAGCACTGGGGCAAAAGTATATGATAGCACAATGGGATAAACAGACGAGTCTGACCTCTGCAAGCACAAGTTCAGTTACAGGTAGAGGTGACAAAGTCATTCCATGTGGCCTAATTCTCATCCACACCAATGAAGAACTTGGCAGTCTCTGCTCATGATAAGCCTGTGCATAACAGGTAGGAACTGATGGGCAATGGCAGAGCTGAGGAGGAGACAAAAAGCATGCACCCTACTCCATGTGCCTCTAGTCCACATTATCAGCCTCTCACTTGGAGCATCACATTTACCCAGGGGGAAAAAGGTGACGCAAGTCTCACTTTGGAGCTATTGTGTGTGATTTAATGTTTCCAAAGAATTAAGGGGAAGGGAATGGAAGGAGAGCACTCCACAGAACGGATTTTATAGAAACAGGGTCCTACTTTTCATCAGACTGCTCTGCGATTAGAGAAACAATTTTATTTTCCTTCTCCTCCTGTTCTTTCAGTAACCTGCAAAAGGGAGAAAGGACAGATCAAGTCACTTACTGCAAGTATGGAGCCTTTCGCTTATCGCTGTAGAGGGCTCAGGACTAAGAGCACATCAAAATCAGGAGCTCAATACAGTGATCTACTTTGAGAAATCAACCACAAGTATTTTTGTAAGGATGCCAGTGATGCTTTCAGGGGAGCATAAATCTTCACTATATCATGAAATTGTGCAAAGAAAGCCACTGTCCAAGCACCAGTTTATTTGCAGAGGGACACACAGTAAATGGATTTGGTACTTGGATTATTATTATGAAGGTAGTTTTAGGACTCTTTAGAAAAATGCAATCTCTGTGCTCTTCAAAGTAAGACCTACAGCATGGGACAGTAGATGATAAACTCTCTCCCAAAGTGTAAGATTATCCCCTCCCTTCTCCCAAAAGGAACCCAAAGTACTTTACAAGGTATGAGCCAAATTCTGCTCATTTTATCCATGTAACAGTCCCATTGTAACCAGTGAGGCCGTTTGCATGAGAAAGGCCAGCAGCATGTGGTCCTAGAGAAGAACAGCAGCTGTTTTTACAGTGCTGCATACTCAATCCTCCTGAGCAGCTCTGGGTGAGCAGTGAAGAACAACTCGGCCACCTAATACTGTTAGCTATCTGTAGGGCCCCATCCATGTAGCATCTGAGCAAACCATCCACAGGAGTAATTCTGGGTAGACAGGGAGTGATCAGTCAAACTGAAATTGGGCCACAACACCAAGATGGCAAAGCACTGACTGAGCGACTCCAAGTACTCAGGGCTTCAGCTGTATGTCTCCTTTGTCAAGATCTGTCAGCCAACAATCTTAACATTGTCTCTTTGAAAACACATCCATTTTGGGGAGTCTCTGTATACTTAGATCAACTACAGACCAAGTTGCTTAAAACCTGAACAGACCTCCCCTAATATATTAAAACACACACTGCTAGAGATACCTTTGACAGTCCAGAAAGGTCCCATGGTGATGCACGCTCCATCTAGTGCATCAGACTAACCAGAGGTGCTCTAGGGTTCAATCATACACTGTTTTATTTCAATAAACCCTTGCTCTCCCACAGGAATACCTTCTGCCTTTCTCACAGAGCTTCTCAATTTCGGCTTTCAGATCCTGCTCCTTTTGCAAGAATTCTTTCTTCTCTTTCTCCATCTTCTTCTTGGTCTCTTCTCGTTTGATCGTCACATCCTGAATGGCCTTCAGGATCTCCTAAAGCATAGCCAGTACCAAGCAAATAAAGAACGTAAGCTCACCACAAGATTGTTTTTTTAAATTCTGCACTTGGTGCAATTAATTGTGTGGATAATTACATATCCCACAAAACGGTTTTAAAAGATAAATGTTAGATCAGTCATGCAAGGTGATGGGCTGAGGATTATGAACAGGAAACTAAAATCTGCTGCACAAGACAGATAAGTGGTCTACGTCGCAGGTTCATGCGGCGAGGAGTGGGTGGTCCAAAACAGGTGTCAGGGTTAATAACCTTCCTCCTTTTCTTTAAATCTAGATAAGAGACTGTGCCGAAGCTTTTTTCTGTTCTGACAAGGGGCCACAGTATGGAAGAAGAGACTGAGAACCACTGGTCTAAACCAATGGCTCTCCAGCTGCAGGACAGAGCTGACCTGTCACACAGTGCTAACTCTCCTTGTTCCCAGCTCCTATGATTCATACATGAAATGCTTCCCTAGTGCTACTGCTGTGGTTGTCTTGGGGATGCTAGAAGATCATGAACATGAAGGAACCGGTCCACGAGATGCTGTTTATTTAGATGTAATCCACATGATTAAAGATTCGGAAAAATAGACACCTAAAAAAGTCCTTTGCCTTGACTCTCGCCATGACCAATATCTGACTCTTAGAAGAATCCCCACATAACACACTTGGCTAGTTGCGCTATGTTCCCCATAAGGGAAATCCCTTCCTGAGCTCTCCAAGCATCATCTTGTGCCCTGCAGCATGGCACTGGATTACCCCAGTTTAGCAGTACAATCGTGAACGGTGTTGGCCAGCCTGAATGTTGAGAGAGAAAGTGCTTCATTTGATACCTGGTGATTCTTCATCTCTTCTTCCCTTCGTTGCTGGAGCTGCTTGAGCTGCACCTGGAGTTGATTCTCCACCTGCCTCTGTTTGTCTAGCACTTCCTGGTAACGTTCCTTCAACAAGGCCCTTTCAGACATCATTTTGCCCTGTAATGGACAAAAGTGTAGGCAATTGTTTCCTCTCTCCTACTGCATCAAAGAGAATGATGTAGACAGACCTGTCATGCAGGACAAAGTGCTGATGCAATCAGAGGAGAGCAAGTCATCCCAGTAGGGTAATAAAAGCTCAGGAGAAGGCAAGATGCAGGCTGTGAAGAGCCAGGGTTAGCATGATTCCCAGTCAAATAGCGCAGGCCCTCTTGGATCAGAAAAGGCATACACTCCCATATCACTAAGCAGGTATCAACTAGTTTTCAGCTTCTTGTCTAGCAACTAATTACAGGACTGTAAAGCTGCCATTTAAATGAGGCAGTATGTCTGGTGGTTAGAGCACAGGGGGACTAAGAATCAGATTCATGGGTTCCAGATACTACCTTCTGGAAATTCACTTAATGTCTCCAGGGTGCAATTTTTTCAGATGTAGATATGATATTAATGTTTCCCAACCTAATACTAGTGCTGTGACAATTCACGAAAGGTTTTGTCAAACGCTTTGGAAGCAAAGGAGCTCAAAAGGAGCAAGGGTGAGGGAGATTTGGAAAGAAATAAGCCAGTGGTATTTCAATTGCCTTGCGGCCAAAGTGAAACCAAGGTAGGTCCAAGGTATCATATTGTAAGAAAAAACTGCCAGGATCCTCCTTCCCTCACATGTTGGGTATGTCACATGTAGAACGAGTGACACAGAAAACTGCCCGATTATATAAATACTAAACACATCACCATGATGTGTGCTTCGGACAGGATCTCAAAGCACTTTACCAACATCAGTGAAGCCTCAATGGGTATAGCTATGCTACAGTGTAAACCCAGCATTAGAAGAACTCCAGTTAGCAGACTCTGGGTTTGTTAACCTAGGGCTTGAGTTTCGACACTCATTTGTAACCTCAGATGAGGAACTGTTGAACCTTGGGTCCCAAATTGAGGCTCCAGAGTTTATACTGCACTATGCAGGCCCAAGTTCAATCACGTGCATATCCCAGATTTCCTAGCATTCTAGCCCTTTGTTCATGGTGCATTGTGGGAAAACGTGACTGTCCAGAGGGACAAAAAGTCAGCCCATGGAACTGTAGAATACTGTTGGCAGATTTTCAGAAGATGAGTCCAGCGGGGCTATGTCTACATGAAAAGCAATAGGGCTTGAACCCTGAGTCCTGGCTTTGACCCACCATCTCATGGGGTCCCAGGACCCTGGGTTAGCATGATTTATGCATAGACAGAAGGGGGCTAGGCTTGAGCCTGAATCCTGAGCTACACTCCAGTATAGACACACCAATGTCATTTCACCCGTAAGTAAACAGAGAAGATGTAGGGCCTCATTTTCAGTGGTCCTGTTGGGATCCTGAGTTCCCACTGACTTCACTGAGTCACAAACCCTGAGAACAGGGAATGGAGGCCTCCTCAGGCCTGAATAACTTGCCCAGTGACAGAATCAGTAAAAGATCGTGATCGGAAGCCAGGAATTTGAGATGTAATCCCCTATTCTAATCACAAGACTGGCTGTTCTTTAGTACTCACCAAGTTCTTTTCAATATCTTGATCGGTGTTCACCTCCAGATCAGCAGTCTTGAAGTCAGTCTGCACAGGTAGAAACGGTTACTTGTGTTAGAGCTCTTTGGAGGTGCAAACGATAGTTTCATGCACAGACAGTTCCCACTTTTAGCGCTCCCCTGAGCCAGCCCTGACACCATTTCATTCATCAGCCTTGAAGCAACATAAGACAATTGGGCAACATGACTGGGACCAGAGTCAGTGCTCAGGTCAGTTGGTGCTCATAATTCCCCCACCCACTTGTTTGTTTACAAAAGACAATACGCACACACTGTAATGGATTTTATAAGGTACAGAGGCATGTACTGCTTTGTATCGGGAACGCCTGCAGTCCAGCTTACTCATTGCTAGGCTATCTGCCATTCTCACATCCTTTCCTCCTACAAAATAGCTGACATCTGTAACAGCCTACCAAGGAAAGAGCCCTTCCAGGGAGCCTAGAAAATGACCTCTACAAACCAGGGAAATCAGAAACCATCCAGAACAGACACAGAAGCTTTAGTTCTTCCTTCCACAAGAGGCACATATCGCATGAACATATTGGCAAAGGACAACAAGGACTGTTCCAAACCTAAGAAAATTACTGGACTTTAAAAGGGATTCTGTCTCTAGGAAGAGTTCCCGCAGGATCCTCTGTTCCACATCACATACTGTGAATTGGTGGATTAAAAGGCCCTATGGAACTGTTATGAATTTACTTGCCTGAAATAAATGAAACAAACAGAAAACCAGAAGAGTTTGCCTGGTGCACACAGCAGGCTCTCAGCTGGGAATCAGTGCTTCTGTCTTCCACCCCCCAACACTGTGCCCCCCCCCCCCCAAAATAAAAAAAAAACACAATCTGGAGAAAACTCAAGCTTCATGAACATAAGGAAATTGGTACCTGACCTGCACTGCAATGTTCTGAGAGGGCTTCTGGGATGAAGCTTCCTGATCTGAGTCCTGCTCAACTCTGTTGTTTTCAATCCCATTCTCCCCATTTGGTGGCACCTCCAGGAGTTTACTGTCCAGCTCCAGAGCCCCATCCCCTCTGGCCTGCTGCAAGTGTGAAGCTTCCAGTTCACCTTCAGAGCAATTATTGGTAGCACGTTGCTGTTCTGCATGGACGTCAACCTGGAAGTGCAGAGAAACTGTTTGCAGATTTTCCCCAGGCAGCAAGGTTCTCTCTTCTTCCATCGCACTGTCTGAACCCTCTGAATCAGACTGATACAGCTCTTCAGTTGAGGAACACCTCTGTGTCTCTCTGGAAACAGCACCAGAGTGTCCTACCACTCTGGGCATAGGTTCTTCTCCTTTGTTTTCTGCAGCCAGCAGAGACGCATCGGTCAGCAATATCCCAGGATCTCTTTCTGCTCCTCCTGAATGAGCATCTCCTGTACTCTCACTTGTTATTGGTTGGCTATGATCAGCAGCTTCCAATGATAGGGGATCATTTTCTTGTATAGAAAGGTCACTTATGCTATTCAAAAGAAACAGATACTAATCCATACTTTGCATTCTGATTTCATCTGTCACCTAAGTATCTCAAAGTGCTTTAAAAAGTATATCCCACAATCACCCTGTGAGGTAGTTGAACGTTCTCATATTACAGCTGGAGAAACTGAGATAGAGGAGAAGCAACTTGTTCAAGCCCACATGGCAAGTCAGTCGCAAAGCCAAAATCTCAGATGAAGAAGACCCAAGTTACTATTAGGCCACACTCCCTCCCTGATATACTTTGCTCTATTTATTGCACGCTCTTCGATCGGTGCCATTCTCTTTATTGGTAGGGATTTTAGAAACTGCCACTCAGAACCTACAGCTAGAACATCATCCCCTTCCCTACAGCGCAGTGATAAGAGGACTAGTAGAGAAATGGTCTTCCATTTTCCCCACTCTCAATTGCCTCCAAATGCTGTCTCAAAACAAGCTAGTTCAATAAGTTACCACCACCTTGGACTTCTACCACCAAGGGCAGTCCTGCTTTTGCAGAAGTAAGAGGCCATTAAAAGGAACCATTGGATTGATTTTGTGGATCTCTTTACACAAACCATCAGTGAGCAACCACACACACACACCCCTACATCCTACCTCACAGACAAATTGTCGAGGTCTTTGTATGGGTCTGATTCTCGTGGGACCAGTTGGCCAGCAGTGGAATTCTCAGGAACAGGCACCTCATCCTTGGTTTGCTCTGATGCCATAGTCCTTTCACTGCAGATAAAAATTATAATTAGTATTACAGACGCATATATTGGTCCCTCCCAATATGAGGGCCCCCTTGTGCTAAGGGCTTCACAAACATGTCATAAGAATCCCCACTGCAAAGAGTTTACAGTCTACACAGAGAAGACGAAGCGTCGGAAAAAGAATGTATCGCTATCACCATTTTACAGATGCAAATATGAAGCATTAAAGAGATACATTTCCTATTTATTTATAACTTTAGAAGTATAGGACATTACAACAAAGGCAAAAATGTTTAAAACAGAATCCCTGGGAACCATTAAAGTGGATACATCTATATATGGCATCTTCGGACATTGTGGGTCATTATTACCAGACATTAGTTAACAGACAAATAAAAGATAAAATCACTAAAATTACAACTGTATCATCTTCTATTATTAAAGAGATCAATAGGGTGTCAGTGACAACCACACACAAAGTATGAAAGAGGAAACAAGTAACTGCTGATGCAGGATGCCAGTACCCCTTTTCAGCAAATATTCAGACCCGTAGGGCTAATCCATGGCACTCTTGCAAACATGCAATCTACACAATACAGGACTGTCCAATGTGACTCAGTCACTTTACAGTCTGAGACCAGCTGAAATATTCGACAAGTAAGTCTATATATTTATATGGGGAGAAATTCCCATGGACTTCATACACAGTGTCCACACCTTTAAGAGCTTGGCTACACTAGAAAAATGGGTCAGGGAGCATTAACTAACAGCAATCTCCTTTTTGGGGTAGCTGCACAGCAATGCCTTTGACCTCAACGGGGCAGGCTGAGTACCACCCAAGGCTGGTCAAGAAGACTAAAAGGTGTTGCAATGCATCCACATTAGGAACAAAAGGTGTGATTACGCAGAAGTGAGTTAACTACCCTGACCGACACCTCCCTCCACCCATTTTGACAAGGCTGGAAGCTGTCACTGCTCTTGAGATCCAGGCCATTTAAACGCAAACCAGAAGGCAGTTCTGAGAGAACCAGGCTCCCCCCTTGCTGGAACCCGGGGCATGGCTGGGCCCATGCAGCTATTGCAGAGAAGGGGCAGGCACCCCCGAGGGAAAGGTACAGGAGCAGCCGCTCCTTGGATAGGGCCAGCGGGGACAGCCACTGCTGGGGAAGAAGGGCGCTTCTCAGGCAGGAGCCAAGGGACTCTGGGGGCAGGAGGTAGGGAGCTCGCTCAGACACCCCCCATTGCAGACCGGAGAGGAGCCCCCACGACAGGGGGGCGGGAGGCCGGAGGGGAGCCCCCTGGGGGGGGCAGGGAGAAGGGGACCGAGGAGGGGGAGGCGGGCACGGAGCCCCCACGGAGAGAGAAGGGCTGGGGCCGGAGGGAGGCTCCCCCAGGGCAGAGAAAAGTGGAGGGGGCGGAGGAGAAGGAGCGGGGGCCGGAGGGGAGCTCCCCTGGGGAGGAAGGAGAAAGGGGGAGCGGAGCCCCCGGGACGGGGAACAGGGCGCAGGGGAGGGTCCCCCGGGGCGGGGGGGGGGG
>NC_133786.1:18367893-18370448 GCF_003597395.2 Chelonoidis abingdonii | reverse complement strand
GGTCGGAGCTGGCTCGGCTCCCGCGAGCGCCCCCTGCGGCCGGCGGTCCGGCTCCGGCAGGCGCGGGACCTGTCACAGGGCGCTATTGACAGCGACCCCACAGGAACCCAGCAGAGCTCACCCGGGAACGCAGGGCCGGGCAACCATTTAGGCGACCTAGGCAGCTGCCTAGGGTGCTGGGATTTGTGGGGGGGGCACCATTTTCTTTGGCAGCAACCGCGGCAGCTGGATCTTCGGCCGCCCCGGTTGCCGCCGGCATTTAGGCAGAGGGAGCTGGGGCAGGGGAGTGTGGGGAGGGCCGCCTGCAGCAAGGACAGGGGAGGGCGGCACACAGGGGAACTCCCCGCCCCAGATCACCGCTGCCCCACCTCCTCCCCGAGCACACCCTGCCTGCTTGACTTCTCCCACCTCCCAGGCTCCTGGCGCCTAAGCTGATTGGCACCGCGAGCCTGGGAGACTGGAGAAATAAAGCAGCCACAGCGTGCTCAGGGTGCTTGTGCGTGGAGCAGGAGTGAGCTGGAGCAGGGGGTGCCTCAGGGCGGAGGGGTGCCGCGGAGGGGTGCCTTAGGGTGGAGGGGGGAGCTGCTGCAGGGGGGCACCTCAGGGCGGGGGCGCAAGGTAGAAGTTTTGCCTAGGGGGCGAAACATCCTTGCACCAGCCCTGCAGGAACCCTACAGGAACCCTAGCGAGCTCGCCCCGGGAGGGAACCCTACGGGAACCCTAGCGAGCTCGCCCCAAGAATCCTACAGGAACCCTAGCGAGCTCGCCCCGGGAGGGAACCGATAGAAACCCTGGCGAGCTCGCCCCGGGAGGGAACCCTATGGGAACCCTAGCGAGCTCGCCCCAGGAGGGAACCCGACAGAAACCCTGGCGAGCTCGCCCCGGGAGGGAACCGATAGAAACCCTGGCGAGCTCGCCGCGGGAGGGAACCCTACGGGAACCCTAGCGAGCTCGCCCCCAGGAGGGAACCCTACGGGAACCCTAGCGAGCTCGCCCCCGGGAGGGAACCCTACGGGAACCCTAGTGAGCTCGCCCTGGGAGGGAACCGATAGAAACCCTAGCGAGCTCGCCCCAGGACGGAACCCTATGGGAACCCTAGCGAGCTCGCCCCAGGAGGGAACCGATAGAAACCCTGGCGAGCTCGCCCTGGGAGGGAACCCTACGGGAACCCTAGCGAGCTCGCCCCCAGGAGGGAACCCTACGGGAACCCTGGCGAGCTCGCCCCGGGAGGGAACCGATAGAAACCCTGGCGAGCTCGCCCCGGGAGGGAACCGATAGAAACCCTGGCGAGCTCGCCCCAGGAGGGAACTCTATGGGAACCCTAGTGAGCTCGCCCCAGCAGGGAACCAATAGAAACCCTGGCAAGCTCACCCCAGGAGGAAACCCTACGGGAACCCTAGCGAGCTCGCCCCAGGAGGGAACCGACAGAAATCCCGCCAGCCCAGCCACACCCAGAGCTGATCCCAGGAACCTACCCAGGTCCAGGGTGACCAGACATTCCAATAAAATCAGGACCGTCCCGATATTTGGCTGGTTGTCCCGTGTCCTGACCGATCTTTGGTCGGGACACAGTGTGTCCTGATATTTCACTCCACCAGTAGCACTGTTTTTGTTTTGTTTTTTTGCTTTGCTCTGCCAGCCGACTCCCGTGCCCTTCCCTGCCCATGTGTCCCAATATTTTCTTCATCTCATCTGGTCACCCTAGGGTCGCACAGGCTGACAGGGCAATGACAGCTCGTCTGACCAGGGAATTAGAATTTGTCCAAAGACAATGGGACAACCCCGAACCAATACCCAGATTGACCCATCCCCCATTGTGACCTGTGGGCATTGGACATGTCACTCTCTCAGCGGTGGGCTGGCTGCTCTGGGTACAGGCTGGGGGAGAGCTGCCCATGTCCTTGGAGGGGCCAGGACGAGGCCCAGGGAGGTGCTGGGAGTGAGTGACCTGGGTGCAGGTATGGAGGGGAGGCAGCAGCCAGCTCTGCCATGCCCTTGTGGGGTGGCCAACCCCATGGGATTGGACTGGAGTCTCCAGGAATTAAAGATTAATCTTTAATTAGAGATGATGAAGCCTGTAATGAAGCCTCCAGGAATATCACCAGACAAACTGGCACCCCTGGGTGGCGAGTGCATCCCGGGGAGCCCCCTGGGTGCTGCACGGTCACCCCCCAGGCGGACCCTCAGGCTGGTCCCACCGAGCCGCTGGCCACGCGGCCGTGCAGTGCAGCAGACCCCAGAGGAGCCGCCAGGCGGAGCCCCGCAGAGCTGCCCGCGAACGAAGCCCGCGGGCGATATAGGGCCCCGAACGCTGAGCACGTGGGGGGGGGCGGCGCACGGAGCCCCCCGGGCCCTGGAGTGGGGCCGCCTCCCGCTGCGGCGCTGGGGCGGGTTCCTGGGACGGGCGGACGTGACGCACCTGTCATCGGCTACACTGTATCCTGGGGCCGGTGCGGGCTCCACGGGCGAGCGGCCGCCGGAGCAGGCGGGGAGCGAGGGGGCCCCGGGCCGCCCCGATCCATGAGGCTCCCTGCACGGTGAGGGCTGCGGGGCGC
>NC_133786.1:18282251-18366738 GCF_003597395.2 Chelonoidis abingdonii | reverse complement strand
GGGGGGGGGGTGGGGGGATGCGCTGTGAGGGCAGAGCAGTGGGGTGCAGGGACAGTTTTGGGGCACAGGAAAGGGACTAAGAACCAAATCGAAAGCAGGAATGAGGTGAGGTGGGAGGCTAGGGCGAGGGGTCAGGGAGCCGGGCAGAGGGGGCAGCATGGGACAGACATGAGGTGAGGAGAGCAAAGGAAAGAACCGGGCAGGGAGAGCTTAGCATGGGGACAGAGTTTGGCAGGGGGCCAAGCAGAGGAAGCCAGGGGAAAGGGGAGCGAGGGAGGGGGCTTAGGCAGATGGGAGAGATGGCAGTTAGGGTTCCCTTGCCATGGAGAACACACAACAGCATTTAATTCTTCCCTTAAAGGAGTGATTTATCCAACTCCCCTCCTCCTCCAGTCTCCAAATAGCTCTCTCTTCCAGTGTGTTTCGGAGTAGGTGCTGGGAAAGTGCCAAGGGTACCCTCTTCTGAAGGGGCTAATCCAGTCCCATTTGCTGAGGGCTGGACAAAGACACTTCTGCAGAACTTTCATGGATCTCTGCATATCTTGGGCATGGAAAGAGCCAGAGAATAGCCTGTCCAGTAGCTAGACACTCAGTTGGGAGTCACAGTTTCTGAGTTCCTATCCTGCTTTGCCTCTGATGTGCTGTGTTGACTTCACTTCCCTCTGCCTCCTTTTCCTCATGAGTCAGGGATAGTATGTGCGAACAATGATTACTGTGTGTAAAATACTTCGGGATCATCCAAGAATAAGGTCTTACAGAAAATCAAAATGTTATCTATCATAATTATGATTATTCAGTGACCTCTGTGTAGTTTTGTCAAGTGGTCTGTCTTTGGGTGCGTGTTTTCTCTATTTCAACAGTATCCTGTCTCTTCAGGAAGTGGGGAAACTCTGAAGGTTTTAGCAGCTGGTGCGTTCAGAAATTTACAGAAATCAGTTTCCTCCTGAGAGGAGATCAGTCATATAAAAATACCCTGTTTGGGGTAGGGAATGAGAAAGGAAATGTAGATCTCAGGGTGAAGTAGGATAGAAACCTGGCTGAAGGCATCCCATGTGCTGAGTTAGCAGTTTCAATCTGCAATACATTTTCTCCAACTACTAGCTACCACTTTCTGAGCTGTTCATACTCTGTTTTCACGCTCTCCAGCTCTTGGCATGTTTCCTTCTCCCAACATCTAGGCCTGTTTGATTTTCTCGAGTGTCATAGAGTCATAGAATTTAGGCATTTGATGTGCTGAGCAAGCAGATGTTGCTGGTTTAATCACCTCCAGGTCTTCCTGAGTTGTTTTCCTTTTCTAACTGCACCACAAAACCCTACAGTTTAGAACAGAACCAACAGTGAAACAAGATCAGCGAGGCCCATGACTAAGCCTGAGCATGACAGAAATGTAATACCACCTCCTAGGCCTTTGGCATAATGACTTTAAGGGTGTGCCTACACATAGAAGTTGCACTAATTGAAAGAAAGGCTGGTATTCAGCCACTGCTGTTAAATGAGTACAACGTCCGTATGTGGATATAAGTCCTAACAGTAAAGTCTTTAGGGCTTCCAGATGTTGTGAAGTCCTCTTATATGCTAATACAGACTTGCGGGGGGGGGGGGGTACGTCTGATTGTCAGTTATACGCAAGGCACTAAAGAACATTAACATTGTAATTCTTGCAGGTGGATATGCATAAAGAACTACATGCATGGACTTTTCAAACATACTGTATGAACAACTCAGGGGTAGATCATGCAAGCGCTTTCCTGGCATAACTATAGCTTTGCTTCAAACAAACCATTTAATAGAGGGCAAAAGTAAGTAAAACTTCAGCCCTGTCAACTTAGAGGATCATTCATGTTTATTAGTTCTGTGCCTGTCCTGTCCAGGTGGATGTCAGTGAGTAAGTTTCAAAGAGAAGCTGTTCATTAATGTAGCAGTAGTTTGGCTAATAGTTATTGCCTCACTTAACCATTTACTAAGAATGTTCTGTATTTTCTGAGTGCATTCAAGGAGCATTTCACAGAAGTTAATTAAGCATAAGAAATAGTTGTAGGGTGGATAACTGTTATCCCCATTTTATAGTTGGGTAAACTGAGGAGACGTGACTGTTGAGTGTAACTGATAGGCCAGTTTCTCATAGGCCTGATATTTTGGCTCACAAGTCAGCTAGCTATCAGAATGCCTTGCAGAAATGTTTAAAAAAGTTAGAAGTTACTGATTTGCTAAAACTGTTTAGAAAAATAACCTTTGACACAGAGCCCTATAGTTTTTACTGAGCAAGCAACGTCCTAACTGCAATAGATAAGAATTCAAAAATGAGTAAGCAGCAGCTATTGATTATGCAGTTGAAAATTTATGAAATATGACAGTCTGGAAATGGACTAAAACTAATCTATATTTGTATAAGAAAAGAGGAACCAATAGGAACTGAAACTTCTAAGCAGCCTTGGGTATATCTGTGCTAGGCTATATGCAGGTAATTGGAACAGGCAAAGAGCACAGGCTGCCTGTGGCTGGTTGTAGGACTGGTTCTCATAGACTGGTATCTACACTCTTTCTGTTATGTGCTGTCTAATTAACTAATTATTTAATATATCCAGTCAAGTTGACTTCTGAGGGCTCTTTAATTACTGAACAAATTCTAACCTCACTAAACCCAGTGGTTTGAGCACTGGTTTGAGCACTGGCCCTGCTAAACCCAGGGTTGTGAGTTCAATCCTTGAAGGGGCCATTTGGGGAACTGGGGCAAAAATCTGGGGACTGGTCCTGCTTTGAGCAGGGGGTTGGACTAGATGACCTCCTGAGGTCCCTTCCAACCCTAATGTTCTATATGAGGAATGCAATATCTTAAACCCTTGTTGGAACAGTGTCCATGGCAGAGCTGGGAAAGAAACCCAGGAGTTCTATTCCCTAGCCCCTGAAAATAATATATGGAGCTATACTTATCTCATAGAGCTGGAAGGGACCCTGAAAGGTCATTGAGTTCAGCCCCCTGCCTTCACTAGCAGGGCCACATACTGATTTTGCCCCAGATCACTGGGTGGCCTCCTCAAGGATTGAGCTCACAGCCCTGGGTTTAGCAGGCTAATGCTCAAACCACTGAGCTATCCCTCATCTAACATGGTTGGTTTGGTATTGTGTCCATAGCGTGACTGTGTTTTTGTCACTCAGTGTACTAGAAAGTGTTCTGAAAGACTTGAGATAGAAAGGGAAACTGAGGGCAGGAGACATAACACAAGAACCAGGGGTCACCCAATAAAATTAATAAGCAGCAGCTTTTAAACAAATCTAAGGAAGTATTGTTTCACGCAACACAGAGTCAACCACAGGAACTCATTTCCAGGGGATGTTGTGAAGGCCAAAGCTGTAAATGGAGTTCGAAAAGTTCATGGAGAATAGGTTCTTCAATGACTATTAGCCAGGATGGGCAGGGACGACAGGGGATGAATCACTTGATTGCCCTGTTCTGTTCATTCTCTCTGGAGCACCGGGCATTGGCTGCTGCGGGAAGACAGATACTGGGCTAGATAGTAAAGCTGTTTTTTTGTTCTTTTTTGTTTGTTTTTGACAGTAGTCTGCTTGTGCAGAGTCTGTGCCTCCTGGAGCTTAAAAGGAGCACTTGGGAAAGGCAATGAACCGTGAACTTGTGTGACCTTTTCTGACTCAGCCACTTAGTGTAATATTTCAGTGAGCAGCTCGGCTTTGGCCTCCAGCAACAACATGCCAGTACGGAAACCCCCCTTTCCTCTGCAATCTGCAGACAGGCTTTTGGATCCTGGCTTGTGGTGCATCACTTCATAATGGAGATATGGAAATGCAGTGGACAATGAAATGTTGCGGTGTAGCAGCCCATCTGTGTGATTTGTTCACCCCTGAAACTAAGCTTTCACAATTCGTTTGTGTGAGATCTCTTATCTCCTTTACACTTTTTAATGAGCTAAAAGCAAAAAGACTGTTACAGTCATTCATGTTCCCTTTTCACAATAGGTTGTGATTTATTTTTTTTAATTGCCCCTCCAGCCCTGTTCCCTGATCCTTCAGCCATCATGAGCATTAATTGCTGATGGTATCTGACAGGAATTGCACCCCACTGACTTATTTCACATGTTTGTAAATGGAGTAGGGGGGAAAGCTCTTGTGTACTTGTTAACAACTAAACTGCTGGTGGGGTGATGTATCACAGAGCTCTAGTGACTATTAATGGCCCAGGTGCGTGCAGAGGTCGGGGGGGAGGGGGGTGTGTGTGTGATTTGAATATTCTCACTACTGGGTGAAGTGGGACTGGCTTTCAGTGCAATATTTCACTGAAACCCAAACTCAGATCCTTGGTTGTGGAGTTTGAAATGCTGCCTCAAGTTGTGAGCAGGTGAGAGTCGGATCACAGAGAGGTTTCTTCTGCTGGGGACAGGCTAGGAACATGTTTAAGGAGACTTTCCAAGAGGGATCTGGATCTCAAATGTGTCCATCTGACTTGACTACGGAGGTGTGGTATTGTTTTGTTTCTGTGTTGCTGTATGTTGTTAGCCTCATGCCTCTTCCCTGCAGTACTGTCTGGGGCACAGCTGTCTGAGCAGAGCTAGAGGAGGAGACGATCAGGCAAACTGTCCTTTTGTTCTGCCAATCAGCTGCACTCAAAAGGAAACCCAAGGCTGGAGACTTTTTTCCCTGTTGTGCCTGGAGTTGAATCTGCCCATCGGTCAGTGATCCCAGGATACAAATCAGCAGTTTGTCTGGGAGGCAGTAATTTCACTCGCCCACAATGGGTTCATGGATGCCAGATGACAGGATATTTTCTCCTAGGCTGGGTGTGGCATATTTAATTCCAAATCTAACATTGGAAAGGCAGCTAACTCTGTGACAGTCAGCACACAAACACGTGGTCGTTCCTTCTCTAGGAGCCTGGTGCTGCCCTTGCTGTACCAAAGGGTTGTGCAGTCATGGCTTCGTTTTAAGGGCGAGCTTCTAGGACGGATGTGGGGCTTTTTGGTCCAGGGATGTTCCGTTGTATGATCGGGAGTAAAGCACCCAAACCCAGCCCGCATTCTAAGTTGGTTGTGTGAAGGACTCTCACTCTGTCTTTGCTCTCTGCAGCCTGCTTGTCTGATGCCACATTGGAGGAGGAAGGTGCCATTATGGAGTGCTGCCATGGAGGCCACACTGTGTATCCACACGTGCCTTTGGCTGATTCCAGCCTGGATTCCCTTGCTAATGCCAAATGGATTTGCACATGGTTCAGAACTCAAGCCTGGGGCTAAAACCCAGGAGATGGCTCAAGGCTCTGGAAAGTTAACCTGGGCCGTGCACTTAAATGTGCCGGAGGGGTTGTCTTCCCGTGAGGAGGAGCTGAAGCGACAGGCAGACGAACTGGCCAGGACGGGAGGACTGGTGAACCTGGGTCGGATCGGGGAGTTAAAGGACCGTTACCTCTTCGCCCACCAATCAAATGGCCACACAGAACAAGGACTTGAAGCAATAAGGAGATCGGTAGAGGCTTTATTTGCACAGCATGACAGCGTGCGGTGGCACTCTGAGCAGAAGCTTCTGAAGCGCTCCAAACGCAGCCTGCACTTTAACGACCCTGAATACCCCAACCAGTGGCATCTGGTGAGTGTCCTTCGTGTGCTAGCCATTGTGGGATCTCGCGGCTGCTCTGGGCAGACTGCAGCGCTGGTAGGGTGAGCCCTGAGATTTGCCTGGAAATGGGTGGGGGAAACAGCCTCTTGGAGATCAGAATGGATTTTCTTTCTGGGAACTGTTTGGCCCTGTTCCCAGTGCACAAGTGATCGTGTCACCAAACCACTGCCCTGGCTGGGCCCCTGGCTG
This sequence comes from Chelonoidis abingdonii, assembly GCF_003597395.2. Taxonomy (NCBI): domain Eukaryota; kingdom Metazoa; phylum Chordata; order Testudines; family Testudinidae; genus Chelonoidis; species Chelonoidis abingdonii. Next base: position 18,360,930 of record NC_133786.1, on the reverse strand, counting down.
GCATGCTTGGCAAATAGGGCAATGAGCTCCTGTCCCATCCTTGGAGGTGGTTCCCCCAGGGCAGGGGACTGCCCCGCTTCTCTCCGGGTTGTACTTCCATCTCCTACGGCTGACATGCTCACTTGAAATCAGCTGGACTGGGAGAGTGGGAAACTGACCTGTCCTGCTTCTTACGGGAATAGGTAGGTGGCAGTTGAACCTGAGCAGAGGCCAGACAAAGCTTTGTACCAGGGAAATGGCCTACATTTCACACTGGTATGGAAGTTCCCAGGCCCTCCTGCTGCTGCAGGGGATAGGTACCAGTTTAAAACCTGATTTGATTGATTGATTGATTTGGGAGTGCTGGGCACCCACAGCTCCAGCTGGGTGTTAGGAGCTTTAGGTGCTCATCATCTCTGAAAGTCAGGCCAGTAGTGACTCTGTCACGAGGCTTCTTGCACTCCCAGCCATCAGCTTCATGCCCTCCCCTAAGCAATGGCTGAGAGCAAATGTTCCTGTCATCCGCCTGGGAGCCAGGATCCCAGTGCGCTCTGACCCTCCTTCCCCAGCCGCTGCCCCGGCTCGGCTGTTGCTCACCCCTCCTTCTTTTTGCCGGCGCTTAGAACAATCGGAGGACTCCGGGAAAGGATATCAATGTGACGGGCGTGTGGGAGCAGAATGTGACAGGCCGTGGGGTGACCGTAGTGGTCGTGGATGATGGCGTGGAGCACACCAGCCAAGATATACAGCCAAATTACGTGAGTACCCCACAGCCTGGCTCTGGAGTGGGATGCGCTAGCTGGTCTGAGATAAGAGCGGCCAATAGGCCAAAGCAAGTGTTGGCCTAGGAGCAGCCCAAACATGAAACTCTTCCCTTGTAGCTCCACTGTAGCTGGCAGCAGCGTGGCTGCTTAAGGGACTCAGAGCCCATTAGCAATAGCACTTCTCAGTTCACCTGGAGGTGTCTCTTGTGCCACTCATGCTAGTCCTCTCCCGCAGTCCCTCCCGGCCACTAGGAATGGGTGAGACGGGGGTTGGAACCGGAGGCTCCTGCACTCTGATTGTAGTAGCTGACTGGCCTGGCGTGTCTCTTGTGTGCAGGAGGCTACGTAAACCCTGCACAGATTGCTAGTGAGCAGCAGATATCTGGGGCCTGCTGTGCCAGGTGAGCCATGAGTATCAGAGGTGCCCACCTGGAGATCTTACAAGCTGCTCCCTTAGGCAGCAAGGCAAAGCCAGGGCTGCTCACCGGGAAGGACCTTTCCCTTGTCTGTGGAGGGAGAAGTGGGGGTCATGTTTGTTCCCTGCTCCAGGGTGAAATGAGGACACTTTACCTTTGTTTGCAATAGTTTCTTTTGGCTATGGGGACTCTGGCTTTGGGTGCTGCAGACATTCCCTGTCTCTACTGGCAGGCTGGACAGAGAGCAGCTACGTGGGGAGGGGTGAATGTCCCAGCAGTGGCTAGGAAGATGCCTATTAAATCCCTTGGCAGAGGCCAGCTTCCCTCCAGCTTCCAGATGAAGAAAGAAATGGAAGCCATGTTCCTCAAGTACACCTGGTCATTGAGAGGTGTCCATAAGAAGCTGGCAATCACAGAGAGAAGTAGACTCACTTAAAAGCAGGGCCAGAGAGAACACTGTCCGGGAATCCTGGGCATGCTGTGAACTGGCTGGGATGGGGAGGACGACATATTTTCTAGGTACTAAAATGTCTTTCAGTTTGACTCTACCATTCCACTGCCCATCAGGAAACCAGTGCTGGTTCTGCTAATACCCTTCCACAGTGATACATAATGGGGTTTGGTCACTAACCCACATGGACCCTGCCTCTGCGTTCTTTAAGCTTTCAGCCTATGCTTTCCAGGCCTGCTAACGTGGTATTAAATCCTGCTTTCTCCAAAGAAAGGAGACCTCTAAGCTACGGTTGTTGGTCTGTTTCAGAGCCCTGAAGGCAGCTATGACTTGAACTCCAATGACCCCGACCCTATGCCCCGCCCTGATGCAGAAAATGGAAACCACCACGGGACCCGGTGCGCTGGTGAAATCGCAGCTGTCCCAAACAACGGCATCTGTGCTGTGGGAGTTGCCTATGGCAGCCGCATTGCAGGTATGCCGCCTCTGCTTGCTGAGTTCGGTGCCTTTTTCAATCCTCTCTGCTGTGTATTGTCCCCTTGTCTAGCGGGGTGGTTTGTCTGGCGTGTGTTGGCTTTGTTCCCATGCCAGGTTGGTGAGTTAGTCAACATTTTTGCAAGGGAAATATCAGTGATATCACATTTCCCCCAGTGTTTTGGGGTGTTTGGATGTTGTGGGTTGGCTTGGACCCATTTCTGTATTGCTCGAGCTCCCTACATGTGTAAGTTAGGTTGATGTTTGGGAATCTCCCTTGCTGCCTACAACAACTACGCTATGGCCTTGTGCACTTATGGCCTCATGCAGATGTCCAGGAAGCCAGTATGATGAGACAGGGCCACTGACACACCTGAGAAAGTCTGGTTTCTTTTCAGCTCTGAAAGTGGTTGTGCCCCAGTGTCTCTATGGTGCAGGACTCCCCATGCTAGAGGCTGGCTGGTGGATCTAACATTGGCCATTGGTGCTTTCTACTCACAAACTGAGCCAAAAGCTTCCTGCTGCAACTGAAATGAGTCTTGGATACCATGCACTCTGGTGCAGTGATACGTGCCAAGCATTTTGGTTCCCAGAATCCTTCCGTGCCTTGTGATTCCAGTGAAGCGAAGCGGTGTGCCATCCCCTACAGACCTTGCTGTTCACCTTGCTTCGTCTCCACAGACATGATGTGCACAGACATGGCTGCACATCTGTTCTGTGCAAAACCAGGGAAACGGTTCCTGTTGACTCTGCCCTTTGGTTTTAGTCCGTACTGAAACCACCTTGATGCCCCTTGATTTCAGTGAGAGAATTTAGCCCTGCAAGGCGGGAGGGTCCCAGAGCTCGGACTCTCTGCTGAAGTTTTATAGCCCTGCAGTCCCAGCCGTGAGCTTGAGTCAGCTGCTATGAGACGGCCACAGGTGCTTAATTGCAGTTCAGACATACCCACTGGATGCCTGTGAACTTAATAGTCCTGTGTTTTCACTCTGTCCAGCAGATGGTGCTGCTGTCCTTAAAATGAATCCAAATGGCCCATGAATACCAGTAGTTAGCACCAGCCAGCACTCCACCTGCAGGGTAAAACCAGGGAGACCACATGCTGTGGAAGTAGAGACTCAATGCAGTTGGGCTCCTACACAGTTAATTTGTTCTGTTTCTTGGAGCACTTCCCCCTGCCCATGGCTTTTTCTGCACAGCTCCTCAGTAATGTGCATTGCTGAAGGGCCCCTCTGTAGTACCTGAGGTCACTCTGTACCTGCCTGGCTCCACCCTGGCTTGGAGGCTTTGGTTATTGCCATTGGAAAGTAGAGCTTATTTAGCAGAGTGCAACAGGAACGATGGGATTGTGGTTTAAACCATGGGGCTGGGCGTAGGGAGGGTCTAATCCCAGCTTTGCCAGAGTGACCTCAGGCAAGACACGTCTTTTCTCCATGCCTCAGTTTCCCCATTGGAGAAATGAAGCTCTGTCCCTTGCAGAGGAGGTGAGAGCGTAAATGAATGTCTCTCCCATGTTTTGCAGTAGATCTGTGGATGGAAGGTGCTATAGATGTGCAGAGTGTCACTATAGTAATTAAATTGGGTGCCAGCAGCCAGTTTTTGTTCTCTAGGGCATAGTATATAAAACAATATGAAATTTTGCCATAAAATGACCCCGTGGGTTGGAGGGAGAGGAGGCAGGGAAAGCCAGCTGCACTCTCGGTTTATTCCTCAGGAATTTGTTTAGTGAAGAATCTGTGCTTGCTAAGAGTGATCAAACCATAATCTGAACCTGCCCCCGAGTCTGTGAATTGGGTACAGCTCAAGCAACGCAGGAACCAGGCAGAGCAGCCTCTGGCTAAGGGGTGGGACAGGGGATGTCTCCCTCTGCCAAGCATTCACTTGCAGTCCTGAGACCACACATGGCTTGCTGCAAGCTGGCTGGATTTCAGAGACCTGGGAGTGGTGCAGTGTCAGTGCTGCTTTCATTCGACTTCTTTGGCACGGAGTCGGGGACCATTCCACTGTGACAGCAAATAAGGCACTTGTGCTGCACCGACCTGGAGCGGAAACTGGTGGGTGTTTCCTCTGGGATAAAGATTTTAACTCAGGTGTATGCCTGGTTTCCATGTGTAATATTATTTCCTAACCTAAACTATGATGCAATACCATTCGACTATCGACTCTTTGGTTCCCTGAAAGCATGTGTCCAGTTTAAGGTTTCATTTGTTTTTAATGTCGGGTTTACTCTACTGTGAAACAGTCAGTGTCTTGATCACAGAAATGTGGTGGTCCTGCAGCTTAGAAGCCTTTCTGATTAATAATATATTGAGCAGATACATATCCACTTCTGCCATAAAGAATCCCTAAATACTTAGCAACCTATACATAATGGGATCATTTCGCCCAATGCTGCATTACAGCTGGTTCTGGAGTGGAACACATCAGCTGTGTAACAGCGCACAGCATAGCAATTTAGTACAGGTGGCTTAAAAAATACTGTCTCCAGCTGAGACTGTAGGGGGGCTGGGGAGGCAGAATAGAATTGTCTGAACTGGAATATGGCCAGGATGCCTCAGTCCTAGTGAAGAGCACCAGTGGATCTTTGGGGACCCCAAGGGCACATCTGTGCTGCAGCTGGGATCGAGCCTCCCAGCCCATGTAGACAGACTCGTGGCAGTGGGACTCACGCTAGCATGCGAAAGAGAGCTATGTGGCTGTTACAGTGTGGTGGAGGCTTGGGCTCACCACCTGATCGGGGGAGGGGGCGGGATTGAGCTGGTGTGACAAGCTGGTGCTGCAGTGTCCACATTGCTATTTCTAGCCAGCTTGAGCCCCACTTGTGTGAGGCTGTCTCCCCAGCTTGCTCCCCGCTCCAGTGTGGACATACCCCAGGAGGTGAAGACTTTGGCCTTTTGTCTCACCTGACCCACACACATCCCTGTGCCGTCCTTCCCCATCCTTCTACGCCAGCTCCCAAGTTCAGAGCAGAGACGTGCAAATCACCGCAGTGACCTGACACTGCTTCCAGCAGCCGCTCGTGTTTCACTGGCTGACTCCTTATCCACCTCTCCTTGCCATGGGGTGAGGGGCTCTGGCAGTTTGTACACGGGAGGCTTGGGCTTCCCGTTCACTAGCCCAGAATGAGCCTCTGTGTGGCTTGACTCAAGGTCTAGCCTGAGTCCAGGGAATCCATCTCCCTTGTTCCCGCGCAAACGAACCAGTTTGGCCTGATGCTGGGACCGTGGATGTCCCTGCTGGGAACCTGCCCAGGAGCTGGTTCACACTGTTTTTACAGCTAACGGGATCCATTACAGTAACACTAATTGTCCTTTGTTGTGCAGGCATCCGAGTCTTGGATGGGCCCCTCACAGATAGCATGGAGGCTATCGCTTTCAACAAGCACTATCAGATCAATGACATCTACAGCTGCAGGTGAGCCCAGAGCTCTGTGCTAAGGGGCACGGGGCAGGTCCTGCCAAAACACATGGCATGACTGCCCTTAGTATGAGTGGTGCAGAGCCCGGTGCCGGGCTCCTTTCCCGGGGTGTACTGGCAAAATCAGAGCGGTGGCTGTCTGATTGTTACAAGCTTCTGCCCCCCTCCATCCATGCCAGCTCCCATCCTTCTCTTCCGCTTCTAAGGAGCAGCTTGGCTGTGAGCACCAAAACCTGTAGCACCCATAGCACCTTTCCCCTTTGTGTGCTCATGTTGAAACGAGATTAAAATGGTGGAGGGAGGTCGCCCCCTTTGCTCGGTGGGATAACGTCTGCTGGAAGGAACAGCTGGTCTGGGGATGCACCAGCTGTTTGGGGCTGGGGGCGAGGGATTCTACTGGTGTCAGGCCCAGGAGATGGGGATCCCCAGAGAGATGCACTAGCACTTTGCAGATCTCTAGCACCCTTCATTAAAAGGCTCTGAAGGCCTCAGTGAAGCTCCCAGAGCCTTCCTTGAGATGGGTTGGCATTGCGGTCCCTGCTGGGAGGATGGGAAGTGAAGTGCAGAGGTCAGAGGCAGAATCCTGGCGCCCTGGCCTCCAGTGCATTGTTCGGAGTGCTCGCCCACACTTCTGTCTTCCCAGCCCTGTTTTGGGCTTCGGACCTGGGACCCCGCGGGAAGCGTCAGAGGGCTCTTAGTGCTGCATTAGGAGTCTTGGCCCTGGTGTCCCCGGGAGCAGGGCTTTTATTAAGCTGTGTGGTATGTTTCCTCCTGGCGGCAGAAGAATCCATACCACAAACACAGCCACTGTATGTTCTTAGCAAGGCCCTGTCTGGAAGGAAGGCAGGAGCTGAACATGGGGACATGGGCTTGGGCTGCATATCTTTTGGCATCAAGCTTTACAAGCATCTCCTGCTCCATCCTGTCTTGCCAGGAGTCCTGCACAGCTGAGCCAGGTGGAGGTTTGCAGCCTATCATATTTCAGGGGTGGGTCTGTGATTTTATTGTTACTGATAGACACATCGGAGCTGTTGAAGGCTGAAGTACACTGTGCTCAGTGCTCCTGGATGGGAGTCTGTCTCCAGGCCTGTCCACTGGGAGATTGTCTAGTGCCTTTTCAAACTGCTCCAACTAAACTGACTGTAAAACCAGTTAGAGCTGTGGGGTAAACCCAGTTAAGGCAGCTTGAGCTATTCTTAATCAGCCAGCTTCCAGACGGGTGTAGACTGGCCCCCGGGGACACCCAGCCTTGTGTGCAGGTGAGGCTTACAGAGGAAACTGGAGCCCAGAGGCAGGTGAGTGGGAGGTGCATTGTGAGCTGGCGTGTCTAGGGAGAATAGCCTTACCCAAAATCAAACCTTCCCTCCACTGGAGTCAGACCCGGAGCATGGTCTGAACACGAGGCAGGGTCCAACAGCCCGGGGCCCCCTTGGATAGATGGCAAAGTGCTGTATGCTCAGCTCCCAGACGGCTGAAAGCTGGTCCTGTCTGACAGGTGCTCGGGGGCCTCTGCCCAGACTTTGCCCTTAACTGGCACTAACCTGGTTGGCAGATTGGATAGATGGTGGCCATGAAGACTGAGCTCCTTTCCTGCCCTAGAGGTGGGCTTTGCTGGGCAGAGTAGGGCTGCATGTGGGAAGCTGTTCCTTGACTTGTCTGTGCTGCCTCTGTCTTGTGGACTGATAAAGGGCTGCCAGTCGGGCACCTTCTCCCAGCACTACAGTCACGCATGAAAACTTGAATTCAAAGCAGCGTCCCAAGGTGACTGTCTTTTCCTGGTCTCTCTCTTCACAGCTGGGGTCCAGACGATGATGGCAAAACTGTGGATGGTCCTCATCAGCTGGGAAAGGTATCAGAAAACTGAGCCAGCCCCAGGGCGACCACCTCACTGGGAAATGCCTTGTAATTCTTGGTTTGCCTAAAGCCCAGAGCAGGAGGGACTGCCCTGTGGTGCAGAAAGCTCTTGTGCTACCCCATCGTGCAGCGCACACCACCCCAGGTCACTGTGCCCCAGGGAGAGCTGCCGTTGCCTCAGAAAGGGTGACAGCCGGGGTTGTAGGGGATGGTGACTTGAAGTTCTAAGGAAAAGTTCATCTCACTGGGAAAGGAAGAGGCTCCAAGGTGACTGAATAGACTCTCAGTCCCTTTGATACTTAACAGCTTTTGTATCAGTCAATCTCGGAAGGCCTGGGAATAAATAAGGGACTCAGGCAAAGTATCCAGACCCTGATGAGTGGGATAAATGGCAGGGGAGTCAGTCTGGAAGGGGCGTGTACAGGCATTTAAGATGCCCCTGCCTGGGAGAACGAGGTGGCCGGAAAGGAGGAGGAGGAAGGAGTGATTTTTGGATTAACCCACCCGGGGGCTGGCTGGGTTTTCCTTCCCTCTCCCTAGAATGGTTGGTCTGGCAGCTGCTGGAGTGCAGAGGTAATCTGGCCCCTGGCAGACTCTGTAATCCAGCTCCGCTGCTCGTTAAAACATTCTGTCAGGTCTGTGAACAGCCCCTTCACTTCTTGCAAACAACTGTAAGTTATTGTGGCTGTGGGCTGAGAGTTTCCCTATATTAGTCACTGCTCGGCACTGCAGCAGGAGAGCCTGCACTGTTACTGAGCAGCAAATGAAACACACCCCAAAAATGCAGGCAGAAGCCAGGCTGCTGACTCTGATGCAGATCAGGCTGACTCTGATGCTCTTGGCTTTCGCTAATGTAAGCATTTATCACAGCCATGCTGTGCACTGGCTCCCCATCAATGCGCCCGCCACCCAGTGACTTACTCACGTGAGTAAGAGCTACAGGATCAACCCTCTAGTTTTTATCCATAGAGTACTTGATGGGCGAGAGCCTGGCTGACCCAGGGACTGCGTCTCCATGGGCCTGATCCAAAGCACGTTAAATTCCGGGGAAATATACCTATTGATTTCAGAGGGTTTGGGATCAGAGCCCATCTGCAAACTCCTGAGAGTGCCCTGTGGCTGTTCTGGGGAAGGTGTGCAGCACACCTTGGGGAAGGTCTTGGGAGGCCGAGGCTGTGAGTGGACTGTGGAACTCCCTACCTCTGGAGACCGGGATGGACACATTCCTCATCTCTTTGCCCGGGCGTTCCCTTGAAAATAGGGAGGCTGCCCAGTGGCCAGTGAGCTTGTTCCTTCCAGAGCCCTTTCTGCAGAACAGCCCATAGAAGTGCACGCTCACCAGAGATGGACGGAAGAACATTGTCCCAATTCCCTAACAGCCTTCACCGTTTACTACCTTGTACCTTGTATTTGATGCCTAGAGCCTGCTGTGATGGGCTTAGCTAGACGATGCCTCCTTTGGAGTGAGTGCCTAGAAATTCAAGTGCACAGCTCATCTTTAGCTCTCCGCTAACACAGGGTGGGATTTCACACTCTGAATTTGTTCTGCCACGCTGTTGCTGCATCTCTGCAACCACAGAACAGCAGTTGCGCTGCAGCTCGGTGGCGTGGATATGGTTGCATTAAAGCATATATCTCTGTCACGCTGTGGTTACAAATGGATTCCAGTTGTGCCTGTTCATTTATTCTTTCCCAGCATTCATAGGCCTTCCAGAATGCTGAGACCAGCATCTGGGTCTCTAGTAGCTACTTAGCACCTCTGTAGCATGGTTCATCCAATGATCTCAGAATGTGTATAACAGATGCAGCTCATGCCACTGCTGGGAGGCAGGAGGAATTATCTTTGCTTCGTAGTTGGGTAAATTGAGGCATAGAGTGGTTATGACTGACTTCTGGTCACACCGTGAGCTGGGAATTGTAGCCAGAGGGCATTGACTCCCAGTTTCCAGTTCTAAGTGCTAAGATACAGTTTTTTAGCACATAACGTGCTCATCCGAGGGGTCCATGCAATGAACTCTTTACTAGTTACTAGGGTCACTGCCTGTGCCTTTGGAAGTGCTGCCACCTCTGGGTTGGAACATGGGTGCTGCTAATGGAGTCCCGCAATGTTGCACAATAACGGGTTTAAGACAAGGTACCTTCTCCAGCTGAAAATGCAGGGAGAGAGTAAGAAAGCAGAACGTGATTCAGATCAACATAGTCAAAGCAGAGAAATATGGGTATCAGAGTGGAAAATTCTTTAACCCCAGTAATTGTGCCGGTAAGCCTGGATACGGGGACAATGGGAACTCATTCTTGAGCAGTAACATGGCTTTTCTCTTCCTTAGGCTGCCTTGCAACACGGGGTGATTGCTGGTCGCAAGGGCTTTGGAAGCATTTTCGTCGTGGCCAGTGGCAATGGAGGGCAGCACAATGACAATTGCAACTACGATGGTTACGCCAACTCCATCTACACCGTCACTATAGGTAACTTGCCACGTGCATGTGCCTGTAACCCAGCCCCACTTTTCTGAGCACTGACGATTGTTGAGTGGCACCGTGAGTTGCCAGGTCCGCTCTCCAGTATGAGCCCAGCAAGGAGCTGAGATCGGAGTCCTCTGCGCAGTTCACGTGGCTGCAGGCACCGACTTTAGGGCCTTGGAACAGATGTGTGAGTGAAAGGCTCTCACTGCTGCTTGGAGGGAATGCTTGTGCCATGCCCCAGAGAATGATTTTAAAAATGAGAATTAAGACCCTTTATTTTTCAAGGAAACATCTCATCTGGCTTCTCTAGGGCAGAAGCTGAGTGTGAGGTGGTAAAATCTGTGAAGTAGTAAGCAGAATGAAGCTCTTCCCTATAGAGCTGCCAGCCATGAAAAAATACGTTTTGGTCTAGTTTCTCCTCCATGCCTTCCAGGGATCACCCACGTAATGTCCCTGTCTCTGTCAGAGTTGTTTGCACTGAAAGCCATCATGCAGCAATCAAAAACTTACCGAACGGCAGCTGTTCTAATAGAGATTGCTGAGCCATGACCACAGAATGGCTGATCGGGGTTTGCCCCAATGCCCAGGTTTGTGACTACAACAGCAACCCAGCCCCTGTGACAGACTAGCATACGAGGAACTGAACAGTAGACAATGAGCACTGTCTGGCATAGCCTGCTAAACTGATACCACTGCCTAAAAAGCTGATAACTTCTGCCCTAAGCATCCCATCTGGAAATTCCCAAGTTCTGATCCGGCGAGGGTCTCCCTCCAAGCTGCATAGAAATTCCACATCCAGCTCTTCTGTAAGAGTGAGTGGCAGGGGAAGATTTGAGGTCTGGCTAACTGGGAAAAGCATTTTGAGATCCTTGGATGAAAGAGCAGTGCTTCTTCAAGGGTGTGAGAATCTGCCAGAGCCATTACATCCCAACCTGTCTGATTGCAGCTCTTCCTCAGTGCTTCTTTCCCAGATTTAAATACCCATTCACTTGGAGAGGTGGACCAGGATGGTGGGAGTGGGGGAATGACAGAAGCTATAAGATTATGGGCTTCCTGGGACACCATAAACAGTTTATAGCACATTCATTTTGAACAAGTAGCTTCGTCCCTTGCAGTGAGCCCTTTGCTGCTGCAGCATCCCTGCTGTGTGGGGTTTTAGCTCCTAATCCACCCACCCCCCCACCCCCGACGCCGCCCGTGACAAGGAATGGCTCTGTAAGCTCTGGTGCCCAGGTGGAATGCAGGTGATGTGGGCTCCACAAATGAAATGTAACTCTGTGATTGATGATTTCCATTTCCTGTGGCTAATGTAGGGCCAGCAGGGAGAAAATGCGTATTAAAATCTGTGCTCTCACTGCTGAATGCACAGTTAATGAGATGTCACCAGTATCTTCCCCGCTTGCCTTCCTCCCTTGCACTGCAGGATTTTGCTGCTTTCAGTTTTGCTGAGTTACTGAAACTTTCCCCTTCAGGCAGTAGTTGAGCTTTGCCCTGCATATGGATTAGTGAGGAGGACGGCAGCTTGGCCTGAGGAATGGCACATGGTGCTAGGTACCAGGAACACCTGCCAGTTCTTGCTATACAGCCTCTGACAAGTCACTTTGCTGCAGCTGTTTCCCCAGCTATAAAGTGGGAGAAACTTGCCTACATCTCATAGATGTCGGGACTGATTAATGGTTGTGAAGGGCTAAATTATTAAGACATCCATGTAGCTGCCTGTGTTGATGATAATACAGAGGAATGCAGCAAGTCCTCCCCTCCCATGCTCCCAGTGTATGAGAGGCATTTTTCCATTCAGTTTAATATCCAAGATATTTCTGTATCCTGAGGAGGGAACGGTTGTGTTGGGGTTGGGTGGGGGAGATGCTTCTTCATGAGACTCTATACCAATGTGGCTATGGATAGAAAACAAGCTGAGAAACATATCAGGCTAAGAACTCTGCTTCTCATCATCTGCTGGTATTTCACTGATTAAAATGAGGCTTAATATGGTAAATGTATCTGGAAACTTCTTCCTAGAGGCCAAGCAGGGTACGTGTTTGCTGCAGGGCCCCTGTTCTGACAGTGGAACAGCATGGCCTTGTGGGAGGGTACGTACAGCCGCTGCCTGTAGTTACGTGTCTGTGCAGCAGCACCTTCTCGTGGTTACAGAATGCACCAGAGCCTGTGTTCCAGAACCAGACACTACGGGCAGTGTGCACAGGAGATAGCTGTGTTATAGTCTAACATACCAGTACTTAGCCCCATATAAATGGTAATTTGCTATGGGTATTGTTCTCCTCACAATACAGCTGGAGAAACTCGGGCGCAGAGAGGGGAAGTAACTTGTCTAAAATCACAGGAAGTCCCTTGCAGAACTGGGATTAGAATCCTGTTCTCCAGGTGCTGGTTCTGTGATGTCACAGCAAGACCAGGCTGCTCCTCCGTAGATCCTGTAATAACGCTGTCTTTCATGGAGACTGATGTGCTGAGCGAAGACCATCTTGGGATATTTCTGCTTTCATAAGCAAATTGCTTTGACATTTTCTATGTGCTTTCCAAGATGGAATTTGCCCGTTGTTCACACTAGACTGTCGTGTGTACAGGTGCATGCCAGTGAGTGACTGGTGAAACCCAGAAGGATTGGAGGCTTGCTTTGGATAAGCCTGTCTTCAGACTGCTGACCACTGCTCAAAATTCAAAAGTCCTCTGGATTGTCCATCTTACAAACTGCATCATAAGGGATCCCCTCCTGGCCCCATCTCCTTCCCAACATCCTATTCCCCCGCTTGGGTTCCAGCAGGTTTCCTTCTGGGGATTGCTGGCAATCCGTGCCCTGGGCACTGTGAGAGCCAGCGTACTACTAACCTTTGAGTTCAGTTGCTCTGCTGCAAACTCCCAATATCCTCCTGGTCCCCAATCTCCCCTGGAGGGAAGGGAGAATCCGGAGGGGTGATGTGGCCATGGAGTAACTGCCTTAACAGTGGGTGCCTGTGAGCTGTTTGGACTCTGATAGCCACCTCCCTAGAGGGAGCGTTACACAGAGGAGGATCTCCCCTCTGATCAGGGCTAGGGCGAGGGGCAGAACGACCAAGCTTGTCTCAATTTCCTTGACGGGGTCACAAAGAGGATAAGACTTGTTTGGCCATAACTCTGTGTGGAAGTTAATTCTGGGCCATTTTGTAGCGGGCCTCCTGCTCACCTGTGAAACTTTCCCATACAGGCCGGTGTGCACTGAAACACAAGGAGTGTTAGCGATTTGATTTGTGACTGGAAGTGCAGAGCTCCACAGCTTGTCACTTCTTTGGAGTGAAAAATCCAGCCACCGTCCCAAGGAGGAAGGCTGAGAAGTTGCCTAGGAACTGAGGAGCTGGGCTGTGTAGTGAGAGAGGCAGCAGCCCCTAGACCTTGATGTGTTCTCCTTCACTTTTCCCCAGGTGCGGTGGATGACGAGGGGAACAGGCCATTCTACGCCGAGGAGTGTGCCTCCATGCTGGCAGTGACTTTCAGCGGCGGGGATAAGACGAGGAGGAGCATTGTGAGTAATGCATAAGGCATCTTCTTCCCTCCTAGCCTGGCTTTGAGCAGCTGCCGAGCGGTCTGATCCCAGGGTCTGCTCTCAGCACTAGTGAGCTGAGCCTGGAGGAGCTGGGTGGGCAGGGGCACAAGCACATCTCCCATCTGGTTGTTCCCTGCCAAGGTGAGCACCCAGAATAAATAGACCAGATTCTGGCCCCTGCTACCGTCCCTCTGTGCCACTGCAGCAACGCCTGTAAAGTTGCTCTAGCTGTCGGGATCCCTCCAGCTGGCAGGAACCCCCAGATGGGTAAAGTCGGAGTAACAGGCCATACCAAGCCCTGGCCATGGTGTTGGGGGGTGCCACCAGTGCTGCTGCGCTCCAGCTGTCCTTGGTGTGTATCAGTGCCCAGCTGGATGCTGTTAGAGCTGAGACATGAGAGCACAACACAGACTAAAGACCACAGAAATGTGCTGATGCCCCCAACTCCCCTAGGGATCAGGGGAGTGTAAAGGGGTACAGCCGCCTTTTGCCATCTTTCCTCCCCCCTCACTCCTCCAAGGTACGAGGCTGAAATCAGCTCAGCAGACCTGTGGCTGTAGCCCAGAGCAGGAATTAACCGTTCCCATCCTAGGACAAAGCAATGGTCCATGTCGTTAGGTGTGCTGTCTGGGAAAGTGGCTGCTGCTGGATATGTCAGAGAAAAGCATAAAATCCCTATCTAGCTGTGCAATGCCAGACCACTGTGGGGGGCCCTTCGCCAGTGGGGGGTGAAGCATGAGCAAAGAAAGCCCTTCTAATTTTCCATCTCCCTAGTGCTAGCATCGCTGTGACATGGTGTTCCGCCTCCGAGGTAGGCGTGAGCCTGTTTAACCCACTCAGCAGTTTGCTCCAGGACCCTGGAGCAGGGAGCCTCACATGACAACACATGTCTGTCTGGGGTTTGTTCTTTGCTTCAGCTGGAGTGTGGCTGGCTCCCCATGAGCATCAGCCTGCGCGGTACCGGTGCTGCTCGGGACCATGGCATGCTGGAGCCTGGCTTCCCCTTGCAGCAGCAGGGCAGGAGGCTGTTGTTCTTAGGGTGGCTGCTGTCACTAGAGACAAATGGGCAAGTCCTCCTCACCTGTCGTGGGCAGCCAGTCTGGATGCAGGAGTTTCGGACACAGTTCCTCCTCCTCCCGGCTTGCAGCACGGCTTAAGTAACTGAGAGCTTCAAAGCTGGAGGAAATACAGTTCCCCCATCACTAACCTGTCTAGTCACCCCGCCTGAGCCCACTCATTCACAGGGTTCTCTCAGCGGGTGTTGGGACTGGGATAGTGCTACATCCTAGAAAGCAATTAAGAGAAGCACTGGGCAGGGGGCTCTTGTTTTGGTCTAATGCCTGCAGAAATATTGCCAGTGGGAGATTTGTTTATTTCCTGTCATGCACCACTCTCTCACTAGCACGTCTGTCTCATGTGGATCATTGCGTCTGGTGGGCACTGCCCCCCACATTCTTGCCCATGTCAAATTTTGTATCTAAATAGATTCTTATTGGGAAACCTAAACACAAATTTTTGTCCTAAAGTATCAACCGGGTGTTGGCTTTAATGGGACTCTGCCTACACTCCGAAGCAGCTTCTTCATCCTCCCCACTACCCGCTTCTGTGACCGTCATTAATGGGCTGTGACCCTACATCAGAAAACTGTGTTCTGACTGTGCTTTCCAAAGGAGAACACACGGCAAGAGACTGCAACAGCACAGGTGGATCTTGGGGCTGCCCAGTCCCCATGGCTGTGCTGCACCAATTAGGGAATGAACATGTGACGGCTGTGTCTTGGGTTGGGTCATTAAGCTAATTGGCTGCCTCTCCTTCCCCAGTTGGGCATGCTTAACCCCTGGCGGTTTGGGGAATATTTTATCAACTTTTCCTTTTTTGTCAGAAATGACCTGTCGCCACACTAACCTACTTCCCTGGGCCAAACAGGTGTCCCAGCTGTTGGTGCAGTGCGAAAGCCAGGGCACCAGGTCCCCAGCATAGTGCCAGTGCAGCTGTGCCAGTTTCCACCAGCTCAGGATCTGCCCCAGTATGTTCCTAGTTTTGGACCAGAGCATCCTGGAGTCTTGCCAGCCTGCTGCAGTCTCAGACTGTTGCCCTTACCAGCTCAGGGTAGAAAGAGGTGTGCAAAGTTAACTAGCTCCAAGCAACAAGTGCACATTCTGTGTGCGCATCCTCCAGGAAGGCAAGCATCTGCCTGCATGCCTGCAGGTCCGGGCAGAGTCACTGGTGCTCAGGGGAACTTGTGCCTGAGCCACATTACTGGGGAAAGACTCAGCTGAAATTTGTAACAGGAACATGTCCCCTTCTAGCCCCCACTTCTTATGTTACTTCTCTTTTCAGCCTGTAAGTCCTTTAGGAAATGGGCTGTGTCCTGCGCGGGCACAGCGTCCAGCACATAGCAGGAGCTACCAGCATAGGCTCATAGACTTTAAGGTCAGAAGGGACCATTATGATCATCTAGTCTGACCTCCTGCACAATGGAGGCCACAGAATCTCACCCACCTGCTCCTGTAACTAACCCCTAACCTATGTCTGAGTTATTGAAGTCCTCAAATTGTGATTTGAAGACCTTAAGCTGCAGAGAATCCTCCAGCAAGTGACCCGTGCCCCATGCTGTAAAGGAAGGCGAAAAACCTCCAGGGCCTCTGCCCATCTGCCCTGGAGGAAAATTCGTTCCCGACCCCAAATATGGCGATCAGTTAAACCCTGAGCATGTGGGCAAAACTCGCCAGCCAGCACCCAGGAAAGAATTCTCTGTAGTAACTCAGATCCCACCCCATCTACATCCTAATCCACAAGAGCCACCTGGGCCATTTATAACCGCTGATAAATCAAGAGAATCAAGGATTTGCCAAATTAATTGGACAAACTAGGCTATCGCATCATATCATCCCTCCATAAACTGGTAAGCTATAGTCTTGAAGCAGAATATGATCCTTTGCCCCCACATACTACCCCTGTGGAAAGGCTGTTCCAGAACCTCCTCTCTAATGGTGAGAAACCTTTGTCTAATTTCGAGTCTAAACTCCTACAGTGTCAGTTCTATATTCCAATTTGTTCTTGTGTCTACCAACTTAAATAATTCCTCTCCCTCCCTGATGTTAAATCCCTCATGATTATAATTTATAAGAGCAATCATATTCCCCTCCCTTCTTATTGATTAGGGTTAACAAGCCAAGCTCTTTGAGTCCTCCTTTTGTAAGTACAGGTTTCAGTTCCTCGGATCATCCTAGTTGAGCCCGTCTCTGACCGGTCCCAGTTTGAAATTCATCCTTCTTAAACATGGGAGACCAGAAACTGCACACAACTATTCCAGAGTGTGGTCTCACCAGTCCTTGTAGCAACTGTAACTAAAACATCCTACTTTGCGGAAATACCTATGCCATGATGGATCCAAGGAACCGCATTAGCTTTTTTAATGGGCCATCATCACATTGGCGCTCATATCATCCGTATTACCACCAATACTCTGAGGTCCTCTCCTCCTTCTGTTCTCCAACGAGTGTCCCCAATTATCAACTAAAATTCTTAGTTATTACTACTAGATGCGTGTACCTTGGGCACTTTTCACTATTAATTTCAGTCCCTAAGTTACTTTTACATTCCAGTTTACACAGGTCATCCAATCTTCCTGTTAATGATATCCCGGTCCTGTCATCATGTGTAGCAATACCTCCCAGCTTGTGTCATCCCGCAAACCTTTATTAGCACATTCCACTTTTGTGCCAAGGTCAGTAAATAAAAGGTTACAATAAGATTCGGTCCAAAACTGACCTGAGGAACTCCACTATAACTCCTTCCAGCCTGACAGATTCACCTTTCAGTACGACCGTTGAGGTCTTCCCGCTAACCAATTTCCTTATCCCACCGTTCAATTTTCATATTCATTCCCACATCTTTCAATGAACTAATAATTCCCGTTGGAACCATGTCCAAATGTCCTCCTGAAACAAGGTAAATTGTCCACTGGCGTTTCTTTGTTCTAAAAAATCTGTTAACCACTTTCTCAAAGAAGGAAGGAGATCAGGTTGGTTTGGCACGATCTACCTTTTGTAAAACCATGTTGTATTTTGTCCCAATTACCATTGACCTCAATGTCCTTAACTACTTTCTCCTTCAAAATTTTTTCCAAAACACAATGAGTGTGATTGATTCCGAGGCCTAGCGGTCGGCCGTGTGGTCTTGTTGTAATGTGGCACATGGAGAACGTTTTGTACCTCCCAACAATTGTGTCTTAGCAGCCAGGTCCCAAAGTGCACTCATCCATTGCACACGGCCTTGTCTATCCCAGCAGATCGACGTCAGGGCAGTGGAAACCGCATTTTCTGTGTTTTGTGCCATGTGAGCTGTTGGAGGTACAGCTTCCCAGGCACCAGCATGGTATCCTACTGGAAAGAAAGGGCAGGGCAACTCAGTACATTTCCTGTGGCAGTGCTGAGTCTGGTGAGACATGATGCCACCTCTTCCTCATGCACTTCTGTGTAAATGGCAGATTCTAGCCATGTGCCTGGGTATCACACAGACAGTCCCTCACCCTGGCTTGTCCTCCACACTCCCTCCCAGGCTTTTCAGTGCAGCCAAAGATGAAGCCTCTAGACAGTGCTAGCTTATCTAAAGAACCCCCAAAGCATTCCTGATGCTGTTGTGAGCTGTGGCTCAGCTCTGCATGCTGCAGAGTAAAACAAAATCCCCATTCTCTGTTCTTGTGAAAAAACCAGGCAGTGAAAACCTAACTGCTGCTGGTCTTATGTCCTTCATGGGCTGTCCCTGAGCCACCTTTCCACAGCAAGGAGAAAGAGAACCAAACAGTGGTTTATCTAGTGGGAACACACACTGCTGGTCCTGTCTTGGACAATGCTAGGGATCTCAATAGCTTCTCTATAGAACAGAATCAAATAGATGGAGTTCATAGACCCTGCTATGGAGGCAGGAGGCTGACAGTTTGCTGGGCTTCCAGTGGGAACAGGCTTCTGCTAACGCAACTGGCACTTCCTTTGGGCCTGCTTGGCTGTGTTATTTCCAAAGTTACTAACATTCAGTAGCCAGGGTAGTTTGTTTTTATGGGCTGCCACTCTTTTTAAATACAAGAAGTGGGAGGAGGGAGATTACCCTGGAGCTGCAGCCTTGGGAAATCTCAGGGTGTTTCCAAGATAGCAGACTTGGAAGAGGGGCATGTCAGTTACCCTTTCTCTCTCCCCCAGAGCTCTAGCTCTCTTCTGTCCATGATGTGTATGTGCCGTCCCTGGCTCCGTAGAAGAAACCACCAAGTTCTAAATATGTCTGCCAATTTCCCATTGCTCAGGTTTGGCAGTAGTTCTACAAACTCAGACTCTCCAAAAGAACCAGCTCTGTAGCTTTGGGTCTGTAACCGGATCTCTGCTTTGCAAACCAGACTTTGATAACTAATTGGAGCAAAACAAGGTCTCCAAATAGAAATGGGAAACTTGGGGGGCAGGTCCAGGAAAATGCAACAATGAAAGAGATGGTGATGAGAGTACAAGTTAACTAGCCATTCAGTTTGTCTGCTGACAAGTAAATGAGCCCCAGAAAGCTTGGTTCATTTCATCTCTGAAAACCCCAGGGGCTAGTGCAAAGAATCAGTGTTTCCTAACTAGAAAAGACCACACACCCATCTAAGAAAATGGTTAGACTCAGGGTGCTACAAAAGAAATAAAATCTATAATGGAGCTTAAGTTTTCCTTCTAAAAATAACTTGAATTAATTCACGCTGGCTTGAAAACCACTGGTGCTGGAGAAAAAGAAACACTACTCAGTTAGGGACTCTGCTATACTTTTCATTTTCATGTCCAGCTTCCTCCAAACCTGAGGTCTGTGAGCTAATTTTAAAAAGTCTGACATGCCCTTTCTCCTTAAAGAATGGCCTCATATGAAGATAAAACAAGCGCTACTCTTCCATCAAAGAGTCTGAATCGGGTGCCTTGCACGGCCCAGGAATTACACATGATGTAGATCTGTCCTCTCTTTTTACAGTAACATGATCACTATTCCAATAAACCTGTATCTCTTATGTAGGGCATATTAAATATACCCCTGTCTACAGAGAATATTCTCTTCTCTTTATGCCTTGTAATTGTCCTTCAATAGCATTGGAGTTAATGTTTTTGACAGCCATCTAGTTTTCAGACTATAAATGTTCTGCCATTTCCGTTAATGGGAAGAATTTAATATGGTCTCTGGCGTGAACTGCATCTCTGACTGACATTTGTGGTGCTGTATTTTTGTTTTAGTTTATTTTGTAGAACATACAGTATCTCAGTGCAAATTGCAGCTGTTAGAAGCTGACAAAATGCTTTGGAGTTGAATATAAAAGTCAACAAAGGCGGCACAGTTCTTGGCAATGGAGGATGCAGTTATATCCCACTGTGAGTGGAGAGGGATAAATGTTTCTGCCAGCTTGTCCTGTGCTTTGACCAGAACCAATTTTAATTAGCTGATTTTATGGCATGATGAAGGACGGAATGATGCACCATTTGGAGCCTTCTCAAGTGACTTTTCTAAGGCTCACTTGTTTACTTGCATCTTATCTAAGATACCTCTTACAAAGGCCAGATTTTGCTTAGTTACACATCAGTGTAAAGCCAGAATAAATCTGTTGCCTTTAGTGGAGCTAGTCTAGAATTACACGGCTGCATCCAAAAAATTAGAACTTGGCCTGGTAGTTTTATTTTCTACCAAGCTATCACTGCTTTACCTCTCTCCTGACTGAGAGTTGCAGTTAGGTAACTAGGGTTTTGGCCACACTGGACACTCAGGAAAGTTAATCCAAATTAACTAAAGGTGTGAAATTAAAGTAGATTAATTAAACTGCATTGAACCCCTGTGTGGATGTTCTTATTCAGAATTGAAGTGGCCTTAATTCAGTTTATCTTAATTCACTTCCAGATGGGATAACGGCCCTCAGTGCGTCAGTCTCTGGAGCTTGGGTCTGTCTCTTACTTGTGTTTTAAGAAGAAATAGCATCCATTTAATTTCAACAGGGGCAGCATTAACTCTACCCACTCTGCTGTGCAGGGCTTAACTGCCCCAGCACTGGAGCAGTGCTAGAACAGCCCCCTTGCTTCAGCTGGCAGGAATCTGTGTCTGATAGTCTTACAATGAGACGGGCATGGATAGGGCAGGAGATGGCTGGTGCGTGCACTCAGCCTCCAGGAGAGGGAAGTAACTCCTGCCAGTTTTAAGTTCTGTGGCTGCAGGATATGGTGGCCGAGAAGCTGAGCCAAACTGGCCACTAAGTGCTTCCCGGGAAGAATAGGGTGAGCTGGAGTGGGAAGAAGCTCCTTGTGTCTCAAGTGAAGACTCAGGGCAGAAGGGCGCCGGGTTGGCTGGGTGGTGACTGCATGGTAATGGCAGGAGTGCTGCTCAGCCTCAGCCCAGGGCTTTGCTGAGCTCACAGGAAGCAGAAAGGTTTTCATACTTCTGGCATAAGCTGCTGGGAAACCTATGAACAGCCAGCCCTCAACCTGAGCTATGGAGCCGTGGGAAATCCCATATGGCAGCCCGGGGGGGAAATAGCTATCCTATTGCACCCAGGGGGAGACTCCGCTTCCTGGGTTTGGAGAACTGAACTGCTGAGTCAAAACAGCTCTTCACTGGGGGAATGAGGGGTGTTCAGCCTGGTCACCAGCAGTAAGAGGAGCTACCGGAGCAGAGCAGAGAGGGGAGGTGGAACGCAGCCGCAAGTAGGGTTGAGAGCTGGAAGGTGGCTTGGAGCAATGGAGCAATCTGGTGCTGGGCAGCTATAAAACCAGAGCAGAACTTGTGCCACCAGTGTGAATCCATCCCTGCCATAAGCCAGGCCACTCTCCTGTTCACATTTAGCACTGGGGCAGCTCTTCACTTGGTCAGAGTGCTGGGCAGACATCCCCCGCAATTCTCACGCCCCAGCCCTCACTCCAGAGCTGCAAAAACAACTGGACTTTGGGCGCCCATGGCAAAGCTGCCTGTGGTGTCATTAGAGGAGCACCGTGTTCTTTGCGTCTGACCTGTTCTATGCTGTACGTTCCTTCATGGGCAAGTGCTGTCAGCCAGCTGCTCGAGGGCTCGGTCGCTACAGCTCAGCACCTGCCTGGGCCACTTAGAGAGAAGTGAGAGCTGCCTGGAGAGCCCCAGGGAGCTCAGCATAGGCTGGAAAGCAATCCCACAAATAACAAGGGCCTGTGTTTCGGAGCATGCGCACCAGGCTATGCATCGAATGACAAGGCTGAAGCTTGGCTATAGTAAGTGCTAGGCCAATGCTGTGGTCTCCCCAGAATATGCTACGCTGGAGTCTGGCCTTCTTGGAGTTTATTCATCACAAATACAGAAGCTCTTCAGCCCCTGCATGACCACTGCTGGGCACTGCAGATCCAGGTGTGGGTATGGCACTCTGCACATTAGTACGGCCCAGTGGCATCCAGCCAGAAGCCTCCCCTAAGCTCACTAATCTGAACCCTCTAAGTCATGGGTCGGCATCCTATGGCACACATGCCAAAGACGGCACATGAGCCAATTTTTAATGGCATGCTGGAGCCTGCCGGGACTCCAGCATGCCATTAAAAATCCTGCCCAGCCCGGCCCGCTCTCCTTTACCCTCTGCTCCCCCTGCAGGGGCAGGGAGCAGAAGCATAGCCGTGCACACAGGGTAGGCAAATGGCCCCACTCTCTGGGCACGGCAAGCCGTGGGGTCCACACTACTGGGCCGAATGCAGCAAGCTGCCGGCCCCTCCCTCGCCTTCTCCCCTCCCCTGAAGCCCTGCTGCCACACGCAGCACTCTGGGAGTTGGGGCTGCGCGCTCCCGCGGGGCAGCATTTGGCTCCGCGGGGAGGCAGACACGCTCCCTGCTCAACTGGAGCCAGGCTGCCACCGCGCACAGCGCTCTGAGGGCTGGGGCTGTGCTCTCCCGCGGGGCAGTGTGTCTGGCTCTGTGTAGAGCCTCATGGTAAAAGGCCCAGGGCTGGGGGCAGTCAGGGGACAGGGAGCAGGGTGGGATCCCAGAGGGGTGTGGCTAGGGGCGGGGGTCTCTGGAGGGGGCAGTCAGGGAGCAGGGGGGGTTGGATGGGGCATGGGAGTCCCAGGGTTTGTGTGGGGGCAGCGGATGGATAGGGGTCAGGGCAGTCAGGGAACTGGGAGCAAGGGTAGTCCTGGGGGGGGGCAGTTAGGGTGGGGGGGGTCTCTGGAGGGGGGCGGTCAGGGGACAAAGAGCTGGGGGGTTGTATGAGTTGGGATTCTGGAGTTCCTGTCAGGAGGCAGGGGTTGTGGAGAGGGGTTGGGGCAGGCAGGGAGTGGGCAGGGGGGTTGGATGGGGTATGGGAGTCCTGGGGGTCTGTTTGGGGATGGGGGTGTGGATAAGGTTGGGGCGTCAGGGGACAGATAGGGGTAGGTCCAGTCGGGGACAAGGAACAAGGAGGCTGAGATAGGCGGGTGGGGTCCCAGGAGGGGCGTTGTCAGGAGACAAGGAGCAGTGGGTTTGGGAGTTCTTAGGGGCAGTCACCCAGCACTCTCTCCTGAGCCCTGACACCCCCCACACACACACCACGCCCTCTGCTCTGACCCCGACACCCCCACCACACACCCACCGCCCTCTGCCCTGAGCCCTGTACCTCCCTCATATGTACCCAGCCCTCTGCTTGACTCCTTCATCCTCTCCCCGCACCCGCAACCCTGGCCATGACTCTGGCTCCCTCCTCCATACCCAGCGCCCCCTCACATACCCAGTCCCCAGCCTTGACTCCAGCCCTCTGGGTCCTGGCAGCCAGCCCCACACAGCCCGCTGCTGGTCTGGGGTTCTGGCTGACGGACCCTTGCCAGCCGGGGTCCCGGCTGCAGGCCTTGCTCAGCCCGCTGCCGGCCTAGGTGAACAGAACCCCAGACCAGCAGCGGGCTGAGCGGGCCGGCAGCGTAAGATCAACATTTTAATTTCATTTTAAATGAAGGTTCTTAAACATGTTGAAAACCCTGTTTATCTTACAATACAACACTAGTTTAGTTATATAATATATGGACTTACAGAGAGAGAGACCTTCTAAAAAACATTAAAACGTATTACCGGCATGCGAAACCTTAAATTAGAGTGAATAAATGAAGACTCGGCACACCGCTTCTGGAAGGTTGCCGACCCCTGCTCTAAGTTCTCTACCTCAGCCTCACGAGTCCTTCCCCCTGGGAATGCTGACTCTGAGCCCCATGGGGAATGAAGCAAAGAGGGCCTGGAACTGAGCCAGGATGCCAGGGTCCCACTCCCAGCTCTGTTGCTCACTCCCTCTGTGACATTTTGGGCCATTCACTCGCCTCTCAAGGACTGAGTTAAATCAGTGACCTTTGTAAAGGGCTCCCTGAGACAGAAGATGATGGGGAGGTGAAATGTGCAACTAGGCAAAATTTTCTTGTCAAATTGGCAGCGGGTCTCTTGAAGGTTAATCCCTACAGCAGCCATACTCTGTCCTGGTCAGACCTTTCCTGAGCCAGTCTCCCCTTCTGTTTCCCCACCCCTAGAGCCATTCTGTGCGGCACAACAACCTACTGTGGCCGTGTCCAGACCGCCCGTGGCTGCTTTTCTGCTTAATCCAGTGGCTTGACTGTGAACTCCCAGGGAAATGTTTCCAGACTTTCCCGTTACTAAATCCTGCCCCTTTGTTGTTGTTCCATTTCTGGCTGCGAGTGAGAATGACGAACCTTCCGGCAGCTTGGCCTGCCTGGCTGCAGCTTGGCATAGGCTCAGCAACCACAAAGAACAAAAAAGCCCATGTGTGCTGCAGATTCCACAGGCATCCAAAGAGGAGGTCGCTGGTGCCTTCCTGTGGCCATTCCAGGGGAGACAGCAGGGCAGTGAACGGATCACATGCCAGCCTACCTGGCGTTAATGGTGAACCAAACAGCCCTGGAGACTGGGGACTGCATTTGCAAAAGTAGCCACTTCCTTTGGGTGCCCAGTCTGAGAAACCTGAGGCCAGACTGGAAGGTCTGAGTCACTGAGCGTTTCAATTGGGCACCCCTTGTCCCGGGGGGGGCCCCCAGTCCCTGGACACACTTGAGAATTCTGGCCCAAGTGCACTGGGGAGGGAGCCACTAGCTGCAGTGAGGGGAGTGTTAGGGGAAGGGTACCCCATGGAGTCCTTTGGCTATTTTTTAACTCTTGTCATTGCGAGTGTTCGCATGGGGGCAGAAGTCAGGGCTCCTGGCTTCTAGCAGCTTAGCTAAGTCCCGTCACCTCCCTGTACCGGTTTGCACACGCTTAAAACGAGGGCAGTATTTACCCGTCTTGGCAAAGTGCTTGGAGATTCTCAAGCAACCGTTGTACAAGTGCAAAGCACCATCATTTATTCTATTGCCAAAAACCATAAGGTGTCTGTGAAATGGGAAGCGACGCCAAACAAAACTATCTGAAGCCCTCCTCTGTGTGTGTGTCTCCCTGCAAATAGCTCCCCTCCTGCAGGAGGGCCGCTGCATTGTTCAGATACTGTGCGAAGCTCCTGTGAGGAGATGCCCAGCTGGTTGGGTTAGTGGTACATGTGCCAGTGTTACATCCTGGGTGGGGTTTCATGCTCTGATTCCCACTCTGACATGCCTTGGCACAACCGCTCCACATTTCTCCCCATACACGTGCCTTCCAGTTCTTCTGATCGCCCTGGGGGGAAGAAAGTGAGCGTTTAGGCTGGAATGCATGGCTGGGCTGGTTACCCAAGAGGGCAGGGGAAAATATGCTACTGGCAGCGTGAAACATGCTTGATGATCACTGTAGCATTTAATCAGCAGGGATCATTATTAGCTCATTCCTTCCTTTTTAGGGCAGACGTCTCGCCCCAGTCGAAGGACTTGTAGGGTGGATGGGAGTTTGCAGTTCTTAGTGTGCAAACCGGAGGAGGCTAATGGGTGATTTGTGCAGAGTCTATAAGTAACTATGTGAGGAACAAATCCTGAATAATGGGGACTTCAGCCTAGCAGAGGAAGGTAGAACACGATCCAATAGCTGGAACTGGAAGCCAGACCAATTCAGACTGGAAATAAAGTGTAAATTGATAACATTGAGAGTAATTAACCTCTGAAACCATTTCCCAAGAGTGGTGATGGATTCTCCATCACTAGCAGTTTTTCAGTCAGGGTTGGGTTTTTTTCAGTTTTTAGGCATTCTTGTGAGGCTGGTCTCTGGGCTGTGTGATACCAGGGGTCAGACAAGATGATCACAAAGGTGCCTTCTGGCCTTGGGGTCTACGAATCTATTAAAAGCAAGTACCAGGCTTGCTTTCTAGGTGTACAGCACCTTGCACTCCATGGCTGGGTTGCTCAGAGTCCTTGAGGAGTTAGGAGTCCCATTCCCATTGAAAGTCAGTGGGATTTGGGCCCCTTTGAAAATCCCAGTCTGTGAGCATTATGACAAACAAATGACAACCCAGCCCCCCGCAGTCATGCCTGTGAAGCAGCCATGGGGGTGGGTAGGTTATTGTGGGGGGCTGTAGTGGATGGACAGACCATAGAGAGGAAGCAGCGATTCAGGCACTAACCTAGGATTTGGGAGCTCCAGGTTCCATCCCCTGCTTTACCACAGTCTTCCTGTGCTTTGAGCAGGGGGTTGGACTAGATAACCCCCTGAGATCCCTTCCAATCCTGATGTTCTGTGACCTTGGACAAATCTCTTAGCCTCTCTGCGTCTTGGCTCCCCAGCTGTAACATGGGGGTGGTTACCCGGCCCTGCGGCCCAGGGGTGCTCGGAGGATAAATACATTAAAGACTGAGGTGCTTGCATACGTGGTGATTGGAGCCAGACAAGTGCCATAAGCGGGTAGACAGGCACAGTGGAAGAACAGCCCTTGGATTGGCTGCGCCCCCTGCTTCCCAGTGATACGGTTCCTTGTCAGACCAGGCCCCTGTGGCGTTGAAGTTCGTTCCCCAGCCTCTGAGCTGTTCCTCCCCATTTCCAGCTGCACCTCATGGTCCGTTTTATCTCACCTTGCCCGTGGGAGGCTGTGGCAAAAGCAGTCAGGAGAGCACAGTGCTGCAGGCCTGTCCAAGAAGAGCCCTGGGAGCCCTTGTCTGTGTGAGCACTGGGTAGACTTTCAGGAAGGCACCCAAACCTCTGTCTGCTCCTTTGAAACCCTGGGCTGGAAATCTGGCTTCTCGCAGGGTTAGGCCAATTCCCTTGCTGGGACTAGGGGGTGTGTTAAGACAAAACATCATCTGAAAACCCCCAAGTGATGGTTTGTCATCCCTCGTTGCTTGGCTGAGGTTCAGCTTGAGCGTTGGGCAAACGGTCAGGAGCATTCGCTGGGCCCAGTCTGTACCCAGGGTTTTGTTACTGGATGTATTGCAAGCAAGGTGTAGCCGCCATCGGCCACTGCTGTAACCTGGAGAGCGAGCCAGGGACATGTGGGCGATTCCTGCGTGCACAGACTGGTGTGCACGGTTGCTCAGTCATCCTAAAAGCTCTAGCACTCTGAAGGCTGCATCTGACCAGAGACGTCGCTTTGGCTCTTTCTTTCAAGGTGACGACAGACTGGAATTTGGAGAAAGGCACGGGATGCACCGAGGGCCACACAGGGACTTCAGCTGCTGCCCCCCTCGCAGCTGGCATGATTGCCCTGATGCTCCAAGTGAGACCATGTCTCACCTGGCGAGATGTCCAGCACATCATTGTCTTCACAGCCACCAAGGTGAGAAAAGGGCTCCTTGGAGATGTCCCCCTAGTTCCAGCTGCACAGAACCTCCAGCCCCTCAGCTGGCGAAGGCTCCAGTGCATGTTGGGTGGGTCTGGATGGGCTTGAACAGTGAGCTCACCTCCATCAATCTCTCCTTTCCCTTGACCCCAGGGGATGGATGGCTTCCCCTCGCCCCTTGTTCTCACCAGGAATGTGCCTGAGGCAGGCGATATTCTCTGCTATCACCATGATATATGGGGTATTTGTTCCATGCATTCCTGAATCTGCCAGGATGCAAATCTTCAAAGGTGTCCAGGATGAGCCTGCGTGGGGATAGTGCAGGAGCTGGGGTGGAGTAGGGCTTGGGTGGCGGGGTCGAGATGATACACTGGCTGGAGTTTTTGCAATGGCCCCTAAAGTGCTTCGCAGTGTGAAAGCAGAAAAGCCTGATTTGTCTGATGCAGACAAGGAATTCTGAGTCTTGGAACAGAGGGAGGGAAGAGCTCCTTTTGCAAATGTTGCTGTTTGCTCTGTTCTTATTCAGGTACAGCTCCCTTTGACTTCAGGGGGAGTTTGACTCCAGAAGGAAGGAGTAGATAGTGAATCTGAAAGAGGCATCAAGGGCTGGCCAGCAGGCAGGGATTTGTTGTGTGATATGTGTGTCCCCTGCAGTTTACGTGACACAGTGAGATAAAACTTGCTTTGGCGCAGGGTAACTTTTTCCACAGTTGGAGACAACGGCTGCCAAAGCACTAAACCCCAGTAAATAATGGGACCCAGATCTGATCTGCCCCAACTCGCACTGATTTAAGTGATTGTATTTATTTCTTTGAAACTGGCCTTTAGACTTTCCAGGGGCTGCGATCTGGGCAGGGAGGGAGGAAGGGACCAGCTGGGATATTTCAGAGCAGAGGCATTTTTGTCCTTTGTGCTGTTTGTTTTTCTTCGGAAGAGCAAGGAATCCTGGCTCGGCTGGGACTCAGTTTAAACAGAGGGCGAGCTGTGCTTTCTAATCAGGCCCCATGGCAGAGCCAGAGTTGGCTTTGCTGCTGTTACAATTAACTTCTGAGTCTCTCCTGCGAAGTCTACTGGCTAGGCAGATGTAGCCAGGTTCCCCCAGTTTCCAGAGGGTGGCTTAGGTCTGCGTTTGCAAGGTAGGGCCCATAGGTATGCATGCAGCCAGGCTAGGAGAGTGCTTTCCCAGTTCCCCCAGTCCTTGCGACCCTTGTCTTTGTGTAGCTGGACGTCAGCTCACCCTGCGAGAGGCAGGTGTGTCCCCCCTGAGCTGAGTCACTCCAGCTGACGTGGCTTCCTCTGGTTCCTTTGCAGTATGAAGATCATCGCACCAACTGGGACACTAACCGGGCAGGCTTCAGCCACAGCCATGAGCATGGCTTCGGCTTGCTAAACGCTTGGAGGCTTGTCAATGCTGCCAAGGTAACTCAGGCCTGCTGGCATCAGGCCCATCTGACAGGGAACCCCATGGGCTCCCCCCAGACATATCCTGCATGCAGGGGCAAATCCAGCCTAGCAACAGCTTCTTCCCCCTGTCTCCGGCTCCTGGTGGCCTGGCCTAGGTGTTTCCACAGGGCCCGTTACTATGGGAGCTACCCGCTGGCAGGGCTGTGGCCAGGCCATCCTGTGTATAAGAGACAAGGGCAGGGGCTTCAATAGACAGCCATGGCCCTGGGCCAGCACTCCTCAGCCTGAGGACAGCCTGACGTCGACTCCCACCTCCCAAATCTCATCACAAGCCACATCTCCTCCCCACGGCCTTCCTGTCTGAGTGAGGTTGGGCGACCTCAGGGCTCTCGAGACATTTGGGGGGAGCTGTGAAGTCCTTTGCTGAAGGTGGGTATGAAGTGTTTCCCTCTGCAGGGCAAAGCTTCTCTAACAAAGACTCTAACAAAGGCATCGGAAGAAGTGGGTTTTTTGCCCACAAATGCTTATGCCCAAATCAATCTGTTAGTCTTTAAGGTGACACCGGACTCCTCGTTGTTTTAACTCGTGTAGCCACTGTGGTGTGGTCCAGTGTAAAAGGGGCTCAGGACTGGCAGTCAGGAGACCTGGGTTCTAGTCTGGCTCTGCTACTGACCTTGGGCAAGTCACTTGCCCTCTCTGTGCCTCAGTTTCTCCTGCTGTCCCATTTTATATCGTCTGTGGATGGAACACTCTATAAGAAAGCTACATATTTTTACTGATAAATTGTAGTAATGGGGCGAAACGTGCCTGTGTAGAGTGGTCCCTGCTTCCTCAGCAGGTCAGCTCCCTGTGCAGTCTGGGTCAGAGCTGGCCTTTAATACTGTCTCACATGACCTTCTCATAAACAAATAAGTGCACAACTGGCTGGAAAACCCTACCCAGAGTCGTTATCAGTGGTTCACAGTCAAGCTGAAAGGGCGTATCGAGTGGGGTCCCGCAGGGATCTGTCCTCAGTTTGTTTCTATTCAATATCTTCCTAAATGATTTGGATAATGGCATAGAGAGTACACTTGTAAAATTTGTGGATGATACCAAGTTGGGAGAGGTTGCAAGTGTCTTATAGGAAGGGATTAGAATTCAAAATGATCTTTGCAAACTGGAGAAATGGTCTGAAATAAATGGGATGAAATTCAATAATGAGAAATGCAAGTTCTGCTCTTAGGAAGAGACAATCAATTGCATAAACCCAAAATGGGAAATGACCACCTAGGAAGGAGTACTGCAGAAAGGGATCTGGGGGTCATAGTGGATCACAAATGAAATATGAGTCAACAATGTCATATTGTTGCAAAAAAAGCAAACATCATTCTGCTGTGAAGGAGCAGAGAGGCGTCTGCCTGGCACAGCAGGGGTTAAAGAACACCTGTGGGGTCAGTTCGCCCCGCCCCGCCCGTTATACCTGCAGCCAATGCCAGGCCTGGAAGGGGGAGAAAAGAAGGGAGCCCCCCTCAGCCAGGGGCTGACTGGCGAAGAGACAGGAGCTCTCTGTGACTCTGCCTGAAGTCACTGATGCAACCTGTCTGCCAGCGCAGCCACTGGAAGCAAGTAAGTCTTCTCCTGCCAAGGGGAATCTACCGCCAAGCCCCACTGTGGGGAAACTGGATTAGCATGGCCATGCCCCAAACTAAAGGACTTACATAGGGAGCAAGATCCATCTCCCCTGCCTAGGGGTGTGAGTGGCCCTGGACTCTGAGCCAGGACCTGAGGGAAAGGAGGGCAGGTCCCCCCCTCCAGCCCCTAACCAACGATCTAGCTGCTAAACTGCCCAGCCACTGAAGCATACAGATGTATTATCAGGAGTGTTGTAAGCAAGACATGAGCAGTAATTCTTCTGCTCTACTCAGCATTGATTAGGCCTCAGCTGAAGGACCGTAACCTATTCTGGGCTCCACACCTCAGGCAAGATGTGAACAAATTGTAGAAAGTCCAGAGAAGAGCAACAAAAATGATAAATGATCTAGAAAACATGAGCTGGGAGAATAAATGGAAAAAAAATGGGTTTGTTTAGTCTGGAGAAGATATGATGGAGGTGGGGAACAAAGTAACTGTCCTCAGGTATGTGAAAGGTTGTTATAAAGAGGAGGGGGATAAATTGTGCACTGAGGAGAGGAGAAGTAATGAGGTTAAATTGCAGCAAAGGAAAAACTTCCTAACTGTCAGGATAGTTAAACACTGGAACAAATTCCCTGGGGAGGTTGTGGAATCTCTGTCATTGGAGGTTTCTCAGAGCAGGTTAGACAAACACCTGTCAGGGATGGTCTAGACGATACTTAGTCCTGCCTCAATGCAGAGGGCTGGACTAGACGACTGTCGAGGTCCCCTCCCAGTCCTACGTTTCTATGATTTCGGTGTGTAAGAATGAGTTTCCATGTGTTTTATTCCCATTGGCCCTGCAGCACTAGCCCAGCCCAGGGAGAGGGAGATGGATTCTAGTCTGACTCGTGTTTCAGCAACGGAATTATTCACTCAGTTCCAGTGCAGCATCTGTGATGCCTGAGAAGAAAAGTGCCCAGCTTGAGAGTCAGATCCCAGGGGGAGACAACAGCACTGGTGGTTTAAGACAATAAAATAATTAAAAAAAGAAACATTGGCAGAAAAATTGAGTAGGGATCACGGAGACCAGTGAGCACAGACCCCCTCGCACACAGACATGCTGATCAGAGCAGGGCTGCACTTTAAATACCTGCTCTGCTGAGCCTTAGCCAAATCCACCTCTCAGAGTGACTCCAAAGATCAGCTGCATAAAGAGGACGAGACTCTGGCCTTCCTTGTAGGGTAAATGATACGTTGACTTGGGGGTCAAACTACAAGGATTCCCGTTGCATCTCCTCACTATACGGTTGCTTTGGGGATGAAGTCATGAGTCCTTAGGCGAGTAGTGCAAACCTGCCTCTCTTTCAGAGCTCTATATATAGCCACAGGCAAGAGGCTTGTTTATGGAAGCCATCAGGTCTGATTCATGGCTCTGGGAGCGGGGGGTTGTTGGCAATGAGCAGCGTGGTGAGACTGTCGCACCTTCTCTTTGGGCACCAAGCTTTGTGACATGGCAGGGGAACCTGGCATTCTCTGAAAGCAACTGCAGATCTCCAGGAGCTGCAGTCCTTGATTGTTGGTGTGTGTTGCAGTGGAAGGGGAGTGCTTAGGACAGGGGCTGGGTTCTATTCCCTGCTCTGGCACTAACTCACTGTGAGACCTTGGGCAAATCCCTTTGCCTCTGTTTCCTCGTCAGTAACCTGCACAGTAGCATGTACAAAAATAAGACGGCTCAGCCAGCCCACCCTAGTGGGGGCACCAGGTGTCTGTGGTTTGCCAGAATCACACCTCCCTCAGAGTACCTTACTAAGGTTTTCTCATATTAGTATTCTCAGGCTTGTCTCTGCCCCTGTAGTGCTCAGGGAGGTGTTTGTGTCCCTGAGTAGGTGCTAAGAATCTTGTTCTGCTGGCCAAGCAGAGCCCTGGGAATCCAGGATCCGGCTGCCTTTATTAATGGCCAGGCTGCTTCAGTGACTGAGCAAGAGCAAATTTCATTGCCCCTGGAAACACTGTCGCAGAGAAAGCACCTACTTTTCTCTGCCGTTCCTGCTGGTTCTCCTCAGGCACCCTGGCTGAGACATAAGAAGTCAGGTCACTCAGCATGTTGATGGCTGAGCTGAAAATGGAACCCAGGAGTCCTGACTCCCAATCCCTTGCTCTAACAAATGAACCAATGTTCCCTCTGCTCTTCAGTACATTCAGCCAGGCCTGCTTTTATAGCGTCACATGCCTCGATAGCTTCATAACGCCCCTGCTTCTCCCAGCATCCCCACGAAAGTCTTCTGAATCTCAGGCCCCAGACTTAAGTTCCCACACTAATGTGCTGTAATGACTCTCTGAGCTGTTTCTAAATAATTAACACCATGTCCATGACCACCTGCAATCCATACATTATTGATGAGCCCAGCCATGGAGAGCCTCGTACTTAAAGGTTTATGTGTTAATGGTAGGGAGAGCGAGGATTCAGATGCTGCAGGATGCTAACTCTGCCCCCGTCTCTCTTTCTGCAGATCTGGGAATCTGTCCCATACCTAGCGTCGTATATCAGCCCTGTTCTAAAGGAGGGCAGGACCATCCCGCAGATGCCTCAGGCATTGGAAGTCACCTGGAACGGTAAGCACAGCTCACCCCCTCTGTGGGGCCCCATCCTTGTCTCTCAGGCAGCCGCGGCCACAGGGGAGGAGTACAAGGCCTTGTAGACCTCCAGGTCACCAGCTCAAATCAACAGCCGGGTGATGGCAACCAAAAGTCGCTCTCGCCTGCTGGCCGGTGTGAGCTGAGAATGGGCCCTAGAGACCCAGCTCCCCCCAGGGGTGCACTGCAGCACGGCGGGGCTGGGGCCCAGGGGATGGGGCAGTGTGTGGGAGGCATGCACTGTCACTGCCCATGCAGGGCTCGCCATGTCTCCAGGACTGTCAGTCCTCTGCCTTTCACCGGCGTTGAATTCACCTAAAGCATCTGCCTGGGCAAAGGGCTCCTGGGGTGTAACAGAGGGCAGCCGGTGCAGAAAGGTGCAGGGAGAAGCTGTGCTGAGAGAACATCATCTGGTGAAGAAATCAGAGCATTCAGGGGGAAGGCCCATAGCGGGGAAATCGAGGGAGCAGCAGGGATCGGTTTTTAGTGGTGCTGGGAAGGAAACTGGAGATGATGCCATGGGAAAGACAGGAAGGCTGTTCCAGGGTGAGGCGCTCACTCCACAGGCGGCTGATAGCTTGGCAGGGCGTTTCTTCCAGTGAAATAGCGGGTGTTGGGAGTTGCCTTGTTAAGGGGTGGCATCGTGCTGAGCATCCAGGGAAGGTCTGTGTGGGTGCCCGGGGGCTGGAGCGATAGACGCTGGCAGGATGAGAGTGCCCCACCTCAGTTGTGGGGTGCGGCATGGCCAGGGAAGAACTGATCAGGTGAGCTGTCGGGAGCTTTGGACAAACCCAGGCTGCAGCCAGCCATTTCCAGTATCCCAGGTCCCAGTGGGGTAGGAACGGGCAGAATTCTGTGGGGATGTTGCCAGGGCAGGGGGAGCTGAGCAGGGAAGAAAGGAAGCGAGGGCACAGGTAAACGTGCCTGCATCACACTGGCCAGAACGTGGCCCTCGGAGAACTCCAGCCAGATCTGCCCCTGCCTTAGGCAGCAGCTGCCAGTTGAGGGACTGGCAGTCCCAGTGAGTGGTTCTGTGCAGGCAGCCAGTGCTGGGATCTGCTGGCGGTGGTGCCATGCCACGGAGGATCCGGGATCCCCTCATTCTCTGCTGTCCTGTTTGTTTCCGAAGTGTGCTAGTAAGCAATAATGCTCCTTCTTGCCCATCCCATTGGAGATGAGAGTAGGATGAAACAGGGAATCCTGGAGAAATGGAGGAGGCAGGATCTCTTTCTGGGTGTTTGCTCATGCAACATCTGTGGGATTGAAACCAAAGCAGACCGAGTTCTCCCCGGCTGGGCACTGCACCATGGGAGGGGCGCAGGGACGTGGATGCAGTGCTGAAAGGCTGGAGATGTTGCCAGAGCAGAAGCCTCAGCAGCTTCGCCTTGGGCACGCTTACGGTGTACTGTGCTGAAGGCAGATAGTGTGCAGCAGCTCCAGATGCCCTCCCAGCCAGAGATCAGACATCAGCCAAGCAGGAACAGAAACAGTGTGGTGGGAGAGACAGCTAAGGCTGAGGAGGTGACTAGGGTAGGAGAGCCAGCTTGGCCCCTGGTGGGAGGGGAGGAACAGCTGTGGTTATAGGGATGACCCCAGTGGGACAGGATGGAAGGGCAGCAGGGACAGATTGGCCTCGCACAAGCCCATGAATTTTAGACAGACTATGGAAGAGTTAAGTGTCCCGAGAAGCCTGATTTTTTTCTTTTCTTTGTGAGCCCGCTGCTGCGTTTGTTTGTCGAGCTGCTTCCCCCCACGCGCGAGTGATTTAATAAATTGATGTCTTTGGAAGGCAGACAGGCATTAGTGAACTCTTACGGCAGGGGCTGGGCTTCGGCCAGACCTGTTCAGTTGCCTTTGACCATTTTAGGTAATGTTGTAGCTCCTGACTTGGCTGGCCTCTGTCAGCATAAACAAGGCCCTTCTCCAGAGCTGCTACTAGTGGGAAGCAGAGGCCCAGAAGTAAAGTTGAGCAATGTGATGCAGCCCAGGGTTGTGGGGCTTGTTTTCCTTCCCATCCCAGGAGCCCCCTCGTCATGTGTGTTTTAGTCTGGCCTTCCTTTCCTGCTCACCAGCTGCCCTCCCCTTTAATTGTGTTTTGTCCTCGTGCATGATGGGAAATTCCCTCTGCACCCAGTGAAATGACTGGCGTTAGCCACGGCTTCCCAGGGCCGGGGGGGCGAACGTGGGATTAAACCCTTGGCTTGCTCACTGACCCACTGCTCCCGGGAGTTCATCCCATTCATGAGCCTGGTGGGAGCGGCAGGGCACAGAGGAGCAGCCCTCCTTGTCCATTTCCAGTGCTCGCCATCAGAGGGTCCCAAAGCACCTTGCGGTCGCCAGTGAATGAACCTTCTCCACCCACTCTGAATTAGGGACCTGAGGAGCCCTTCTTACAGCCAGTGCCAAGTGACTGACCTGCCAGACAGCTTTTGAATCGTGGTGCTGCCTTTGGCAGGGAGCCCCCTGCTTTGAACCCACTGTGTCAGGCCCGGGCGAGATGCAAGCTGACTGAATGATTTCCTCCATGGTCACACAAAGAGTGACCCCAGGGGCCTCCAGTCTCCAAGCCCTGGGCACTAACCACTGGGCACAGGATAGGTTGCGGGACAGTGGGCAGAGAAGCTCATCTGAATGGTTTTCACAGCTGCTCGCCATTCGACAGAGGCCAGGTATTCGGAGGGCTCCCTGAAATGACTTTGACGCGTCAGTGGATCTCCTGTTAGATAGGTGTCCCCATTGCAATTCTCCGCTCCACTCCCGGCCATATCTCTTGGGGGTCTCCAGGCCAGGCCTGAGGCACCTTAGCAGGAGCTTACCTAGTTCATTTTGTGCCGGCTGTGCAGAGACGGAGAGAGGATGGGAGGGCATCCGTCCCACATCCGTTCTGAGCACTGAATTCACACACCGATGTAAAGCGCAGAGACCTGGCTGCCCACTCCAGGGAAACGTGAGTGTCAGGAGCAGCCTCTAGAGAGACCTTGTAAAACCGCAAGAGAGAAACTAACCCTCATCCTGGCAAACAGGAGACAGGGTTGTTTTTTGTTAATGGAGTCAGGTTTGTTCTCAGTCTATAGGAGCCTTAAAGATCATGGCTAGGAGAGAAAAACAAGGGAGCTCTGGCAGCTCTGAGAGCGTTGCCCTAAAAGGAATTCTAAGTTGAAAGTGCAGCAGCAAACGAGATGTTGGGAAATGCCAGAAGAGAGACGTGGGGGAAGTATGTCCGAAGGAATGCACGCGGCTCTGCTTTCCAACCAGGTGCCCTGGGGACTCACCCGGAGACTTACAGCGCAGGCACGAAGGGAGCCTAGAACTGGCCTCTTAGTCACCACACACGTGGGAGGTCTGCTGACTCCGTAGCTAAGGAAGGCCATGTGTGAAAGCAGCCAGGAGAGTCCTTAATGCACCCCTGGCCCTATAGCTTGGGAATGGGCTGAGGAGGCAGACGCTGCCCACCTGCTTCTTGACTGGGCAGCTGGGAGGGCATTCGGAGCTAGAGGTGGCCACATTGTCTGGCAAATAGTAAATTTGTCAGAAAATGCATGGGGGGGGCGTTGCACTGAAACCATTCATAAATTCAGATCCAGTTGTGCCTGGGAAAAAAATGGATTCTCTCTCTCGAAAAGGTCAAACTGGTTCATTTCAACTATCTTAAAATGAAACATTGGGATGTTTTGTTTTGAAACTTAACTATATTTATTTAAAAATAAACAACAAAAAAGGATGAAAAATACCTGAAAAGGAAACACAACAAAAACCTGAAAATAATTCATTTCTTCTCAGGGTTGGGAGGTGTTTTGTTTTTGTTTCGTCTGAGGTGTTTTTGGATGCAAAGTGAAATGTTGTTGTTTTCCTTTCAGTGAGAAAAGCGAAACATTCAGTTTTGCTTCAAAATGAACCAGAATTGGGACTGGATTTTTTCGGTTTGGCCCCCAAACTGAACAATCACTTATTCGCTCAGCTCTCTTAGCCACCCTTAACTCTGGCTGAAATCTGCTGCTGTCAGACTCTCTAGCTGATTACAGTTTCTCATTGGTAGCGCCTTTGGGGAGGCAGTATTGACTAGTGGTTGGAACTAGTCCCGCTATTTGGGGTTTGTCTTAATTAGGCGCCATTATCCCCCACCCCCTGTCCTGATTTTTCACACTTGCTATCTGGTCACCCTAGTTGGAACTGTGAACTGGAAGTAGGCTGACCAGACAGCAAATATGAAAAATCAGGAAGCGGGGGGTGGGGGGGTAATGGGAGCCTATATAAGAAAAAGACCCAAAAATCAGGACTGTCCCTATAAAATCGGGTCATCTGGGCACCCTAACTGGGAGTCTGGACTCCTGGGTTCTACTCTCAGCTTCAGTGCTCATGCCCTTGCCACTTTAGGCAAGTCACTTACCCTCCCAATGCTTCTGGTTCCCAAGCTCTAAATGGGAATAACGATGCCTCTAGCTCACAGGGAGGTTGTGAGACATAGTTCACTGATGTTTGCAAAGGGCTTGGAGGTCCTCGGGCGAAAGGCACCGACGAGGGGCAAAGGATTATTATTACAGTTGCTGAAAGTTGAAGGGTTCTCGTTGCAGCCCTGAACCTTCACACCAGCACCTCCTCTCCTGCTCTGGAATTCGCAGTCCTTGAGTCAGGACTGCGTGGAATTTTTGTGGTAAACTGGCCTGTCTGTCTGTCACCTTGAACTCAGCCCATCTGTTCCAAAGAGCAGAGTGTGTCATGGTGTACCTAGGGCCAGGGCATTTAAATCCCTGTCGGGAAGGGCTGGAGCATTCAGCATGAGCCAGGGCCAGGAGCATGTGACATGCAGCATTTCACTTTGACTGCAAGCTTAGTAGAGCTGCAAGATGATGCAAGGAAGCATCTTGTCGTGGCATTCGCATCACAGTGGCACACGCAGCTCTATTAACTTCACAGCACAGGCACATAGATTATTTCGTAGGGAGAAGAGCATAGATCCAACTAGGGCTTTGCAGGTGCAGTTGACATGTTATAGGATATCAGAGGAGCATCCATTCTTTTTTATACAACATTTCTAGTATTTGCTGCCACTACTTTCTTCAGCAGTTATCCGACACCACATCTCACATCTTTCTTCAAATCCTCAATTTCCTGTCTTTGCTGTATATAATAGCCAGAGTTCAGCAGGAGTCACCCTGCTAAATCCAGTTATGTTGCTTTGCAAAATTGTGCTGAAGAAGGATGTGTCTTTGGGAACAAAGCACATTTGCAAAAACTCCTCTAACGCTGGAGGGAAGCTCTGACCAGGTATCACATGTGTGTCTGTTTAGGACAAACTTCCTGCATTGGTGGGAAGACAAGCACTGCATTCCGGCTGCATGAGAAATTCCCAGTGGAGCACCCACAGCCCAAGCCACACAATCCAGGCGTGAAAAGCAAGGGAGCATAGTCACAGCTGAGGCACTGCAAGCCACGGAGCTGGGTATACAGCTGGCTTCCCCTGATGGCGGGAGGGGACGGAGAACCCTTTTCCAGGCCTGGCTGTTTTCCTGCAGCTGACATGGGTGGCATGGGGCTGTTAACAATTCAAATGAATCAGTTCATGGGAAGTTGAGACACTGATCGCGGAGCTTGGTGCCAGAGTGCCCGGAATTGGAAATGAGAGCAGCCTTGCCACATGTACAGGCAGTGGGCAGAGTCCGTTTGAGAAGTGTCTAGCATGTGTCCTGCCTACGTGTCGCTCCATTGTTCCCATGCAGCGTGGGTAGGTCTGGGGGGAGTGAGGAGTGCTCATTGTGTGTGTGTGTCCTATTAACCAGCCTGCTGACACTTGCATGCCTTTACTCGTTACCAGTCACAACGGCCGACCTCGCCTTGTCTGGCATGAGGACCTTGGAGCACGTGGCAGTGACCGTCACCATAACCCACCCTCGCCGTGGCAACCTGGAAATCAAACTCCTCTGCCCCAGTGGCATGGTGTCCAGGATTGGGACCACCAGGAGCCTGGACTCGTAAGCAGTGCAGAGCTCTGCCGGTGGGAGCTGCAGGAAGGGATGGGATGGACTTGAGGGGCAGTGATGGGTGACTTCCCAGGTGCTATAAAGTCAGGGGTCTGGAGGTGAAAGAAGGGGCTGGGTGGACCATGTGCAGCAAAGGCATTTCCATGTGGGTTGTTGGAGTGAAAGGGGGTAGTTGAAAGCCACGTACGTAATACAAAGATCGCACTGTATTAACTCAGGAGCTTCTGTCCCTATGTAACCCCACTGTCCTTTCCAGCACCAACATTCAGAAGCCTGCTGGGTGCTGCTTTTGCTCCATGGGTGGGGAGGGAAAATTTCCCAGGATCTCCCTAACTGACTCCTAGCCCGCTCCTGCCCCATATTAACACAGACCTGCTGGCCATGGAGAGCTCCACTCCACGCCCCCAGAGCCCAGCGAGTCCGCTGCAGGGGGATCCAGACAAAGCCGCTTTTGTCCATCTCTTGGGGGCAATGCAGGGAGTGGGGGGGGTGTTCATTAGCTACAGTTCCCGGGTTCGTGGCCAGTTCTCAGTGCCGCCCTCGGTATGAGCTGTCCCTGAGCTCTGTGTCTCCAGTGAAAGCAGCACACATAAGCAGGCAGCGCTGGGATGAGGCCAATGTCCCTCTCTCACCATCCAGGGTGGAGTGGGGAAGCTGGTATGGCAGCGCCCAGGCCGCCTCTGGCCCGTGGATAGAAGCATTGCTGTCACCGTCACCTCTGCTCTTTAATCTCCAGGCTTGTGCCTGTTGGCTTACGTGATGTGCTCTGCACTAAGGCCAGGGACACCCAGCCCCTGCTCCCTTGGCCGCCAGTTCCTGATCTCTTGGCCATCTCATTGGGACAGAATCTGTTTGCAGACCTGACCCCCAGGCACAAAGTGCCCAGTGGCTTGTTTGCTCCTCATGGGGTATTTTTCTCCTCCCTCTTGCAGAGATCCCAACGGCTTTGCTGACTGGACCTTCTCCACGGTGAGGTGCTGGGGGGAGGAAGCCCAGGGCATGTACAGACTCATTATCAGGGATGTTGGTGAGTCCCTCCCTCTCTGGGAAACGAATGGCCCACTGTCGACTTTCATTTCTGACTCGTGTGTGTGTCGGGTCCTCGCTCAGTTCCGGAGCCTCCAGTCTCCTCCTGCCCTGCAGGGTGAATCCATTGACTGCTGCTGAGTTCCTGGGGGAAAGGCCCATTCCCTCTCTGTGGGACAGGTGGGGAGTGCAGGGCCCAGGGCTGGATATAATCCAGGCAGGTGCTATATTAACTGGTCTTCTACAGCTCTGCCCCCGCTCCTCCGTCCTTCCACACTGCACCCCTGCTATTCAGCCCTCTGCAGCATGCTGACGCACCTCAATCCCAACCCTCCCTGCTGTCCTAGCCCTGTGCACCCCGTCAGCTCTGCTGGTGCAGCTCATTCCTGCCCTGCAGCATCTCCTGCTCATCCAGGCCGGTGCCTCTCCAGTGCAGACAGAGGCGACTAACTGGGGGGAGGGGACATGCTCACTTTGGGCTGGGCTGAGATTAGTGAGGGCCTGAGTCCAGCAGGAGCCCAGGCCTCCAGAGCAGGATGGCTGGGTTGACCCCCAAGGTCTCTCCCCACTGGGTCTGGCAGCACATAGGACTTTTCTGGGCACTTTTCTGGGAACTGTGCTGTGGGCCTTCCCATGAGGGGAGCAGTCGTTTATGTGCCACCCAGCTACTGCTGAGGCCACGTGCCCACCACATGCTCCGGCCCATAGGATTACAGAACAATGCCAAGAACACTGATTCTTTCTCCGGCTAGGAGGCACAAAGAGTTCCCTTCCCCTATTCTGCAGGCAGGGTCACCATTGCTGTGTCTGCAGGCAGGAATGCTGATTTCTCTGGTATGCTGCAGCAGCAGGTGCCACATGGACCCAGTGAGAAAGTCTCCGTTTGCTTTTCCAGGGGATGAGACGCTGAAGACAGGGACGTTGAAGCAGTGGCAGCTGACGCTTTACGGCTCTTCATGGACTCCGGCAGAGATGGGGGAACGGCAAAGGTATGGGAGCCTCCTTTCACAAAGGAGCCGTGAGGCCGGGCTGAGGCCTGGCAGTGGGTTTTCGTATTTGAACGGATTTTTGAACAGGTCAAATGGCCACGGCCCAGGAAGCATCAAATGAGGTAGAGAGAGCCGCATGCAATCCATTTGTAGCCACTCGGCATGCTGCTTGGCATTTCTGATGAGGATTGCGGTCACCTAGCTCCCAGGGAGAGAGCCCCAGGGCCCTGTGAGATGAAGGGAAATTCGAGTCTAAAGAGAGGGGGAGTCTGATTTCTTTACCACCTCAGAAATCCAAGCGGCTGCCCTTTGGCTGGCAGCAGTGTCTGTAAGCAGCACAGAGGCTGCCTGGGGTGCTAAATGTAGAGAAACGTACAATTGAACCTGGGACCGATTCCTGGTGAGGGGAAGCTGAGGTGGTGTTTGTAGCAGCCTGGAGATGGAGTCAGGACTCACTGGGCTAGGGGTCTGCAGCTGGCCCCATGGAATGATCTGCTGCGGGAACTGGGTGGCTGCGCAAGGGAACTCTGTGTCTGCTGAATGGAGCCAGCATATGGTCCGATTCTGCCTGGCAGGTCCTGGGGTGCACAAGGGCCTCACAGACAGCCTGGCCACCAGGGGCAGATTGAGGAGTAGCGTGGAGGGCTTTAGGCTGGTGGATAGGTGACAAATCACGTATTTTGATCAATTCAAAGCACTTTTTCCTTTAACTCTCATGCCGCCTGTCAGACTTATTACCAAACGGTGCATTCTGGCTGCCGAAGGGGACACAGATAGTCCCTGGGAGGTGCCGCTCCCCACTCTTTAGCCTGTGCTTAGTCCTGAGCGTTGGGGAGATCAAAGCCAGCAAACGCACTGATGGGGGCAGAGCACCTCCCTGCAGGGCTGGTGACTCTTCTAGAAGCTTAGACTTGAGCAATATTCGACCCCAGGAGGAGAGAAAACCTGCTTTCCTAACCCACAGGTCAGGGCCTCTGGGATGGTCTCCTGCTTTCTGGTAAAAGCCTGTGTGTCCACACATCCTCTCTTCTCGCATCAGCCCTCCTTGTCTCTTGGTTGTGTATGTGTTACTGGCCCCGTGGCCAGATGGGGTAAACAGGAGCAGGGGATCTGAGAGAAAGACACCTCATCCCATCCTGCTCCTCGGGGCCTGCTCCAGCCAGCACATGGCAGTGCTGGAGCCAGCAGCCCGCAGTCCTGCACAGCCATTCCCTGTACTAGCCGAAACAAGGAGGATGCAATCAAAACTCTTCTCCTCAGCCACAAACCACCTGCCCTGCCTGGGCTGTCTCCCACTCTGACTTCCCCTCCCCAGGCAGGCCCAGGGGAGCCTGCCTGCTAGGATCATTCCTTCTCTAGTGCTGCATTCCTCGGCCCTCTTCCCGGCTGCTTCGCCTCTGGGGGCCTGTCTGGGGCAGTTTATTGGATGTGTGTCTTGGCTTCAGGCTGCTGAAGGACGCCATGAGTGGCCGGTACTTGAGCAGTGGTGAGTCCCTGCCATGCCCTCCAGGGCTGGAGATCTCTGAGGAGGAGCCGTACACCATCACAGCCAACACCCTCAAGGTAAAGCCTGCAGGGCCTGCGCAGAGAGTACATCAGGGGCCCATCTTTGCTCTGGGGAGCTGATTGGGGGCAGCGGTGGGATCTGGAGTGTGTCCTCTGGGGCGCCAGTTCCTGTCCTGTCCAAGTCAGCAGCAAGCCAGAGTACTTAATACGTGACTGCTGGTTGCTGGAATGAGTTGGGGGGCAGGGCGTGTCTCAGCCTGGTCCCCACCATACACAGACCCACACGGCAAGAGCCATGAACACACCATTGGCATGAACTGCCTGGCCCCCGCTGCCCGTCTCTGCAGAAGGCCAAGGGCTGTCTAAGCCTTGGACCCCGAACTCCCCTCTCCCCAGAGGGAGGGTCCCTGTGGCTGGCGCTCGCTATGTTGCCTTCTGAGTGGGGACGGCGTGAAGGCCTGTGGGACAGGACTAAACGCACTGAAAGTTCCCATCGAGCCTGCTTGCTGGTGCTGAACTGGCTGGCCAGCAGCGGCTGGGAGCAAAGCCAGGCTGGCAGGCCAGGGACTATCAACACAGGGACAGTCACTGCGAACGCTGCCCTGGTCCGGCCCTTTGGGCGTTCGCCTCCTCCCAGGGCCTAGTGAGCAAATCCCACACAGCAGCTGCTTTCACCCTGTCCATTCACCATCCTCCCAGTTCTGCTTTCCAGTGCCACGCAGCGGGGAGAGGGGTTTCCTGCGTGTCTGAGGTTTCTCTCCCCCCCAACATTAACACACAGGTCCCCGCTTTGCAGCCCCCACCCTACTGGGCAAGTTTGGAACGTGACTCCCTGGCGAGCTCACGCCTGCTGTTCCTTCGCTGGCTTGAGGGATTGCTGCCCAGAGAGACAAGGATCTTCCCCAGGTCCCGTCCTGGAGCCCAGCCACTCCACTGAGCTCAGGCTGCTCCTCGGCTAAACCAGACCCCCCTGCGAGGAAGGGAGCCAGCTGGCCCGATGCAGCTTACAGAGCTATCTGCACTCCTCCTTCGCAGCAAACACAAGGCTGTGAAGTAGGTGTGGGTACGTTTGAGGCCCATCCTTGGACTCTCTCCCCTCTCAGGCCAGCTGACATGGCTACCAGCATGGCCCTCAGTTCCACTGGGGTGGAGAGAGTAGAAGAGACTAGCTCCGGGGTTTCGATAGGAGGCTTTGGTTTCTAATGGGGTTTTCTCCTTCCCTTTTCCCCTCCCCCTCCCCAGATGCTCATGCTGCTGGGATGCTTTGCTGTCTTCTGGACTATCTACTACATGCTGGAGGTTTACCTGTCCAGAAAGAATGTGGTCTTCAGTCTGACGTACAACAGCTTCCCCACCTGCAGCTGGTACTCTAGGGCTGGGCGGCAGAAGAACATGGAGAATGGGATGGATATGGAGTCGATCCCACTCAATGCGGGGAACGACATGGAAGACATGGAGATGGAGTCGGAGCATCCACTGCCCAGCCCGGAAGCCCCAGAGAACTTAGGGGAAGAGGGAAGCTGGAGTCCCCAGGATCCCAAACCTCACAGCAATGGCCGAACCGCAGGCTTGCACGAAGCAATCCATTTGGGCTCAGGGTATCTTGGCCGGGACCTGGCCTCCGAACTCCTCTCAGCAGACAGGGAGCAGCAGACATGCTAGCGGGAGCTGGGAGCTCGGGATGCTGGCTGATACTGGGTACTGTCCTTTCCTGGGTGCGGCGGGGGGAGACGTTCCAACCCCCCACAAAGCCACCGCTGACTTGGGGGGCGCTGGCGGTGGATGTAGCTCAGGTGACACAGGCCCACGGCTGAGAGGAGGGACCAGTGTCTTGCTCTCAACATTCCCCATCGCAAAGGCGCCTGTCCCTGCCATTTATAAACAAAACAAGCCTTAACTCATTTCATAACCGAGTCTGTCCAGGAGCGAAACTCACGGCTTCCCTCCTTCCTCAGCTGTAGGCCCTGCGCTCCTGCTCCTTGCCCGTGAGCACCCGGCATCCGCTGAACTGAGCTTCCTTTCGTCTCCCAGGGTGCCCGCCTGGGGCCAGCCTGGCTGCTGGTGGAGGAACCTGGGCTCTCCTGCGGGGGCAGCATGGTGTCACTCGGCGAGTCCAAGTGCTGTCCTGGGGCTGGCTTTGCAGTGGTGCTCTCAGGTGTTGGAGAGGGAAGCCGGAAGGTTTCCATGTGGGCAGCCCCCAGGCCCTCTCTGTCATGTTCTGCAGGCAGGGCGCAGCCCTGGGGGAAAGGCGGAGATGGTGGAAGGCCCCTCAGGAATTGTCTCAGA
The DNA here is from genome assembly GCF_003597395.2 of Chelonoidis abingdonii. Lineage (NCBI taxonomy): Eukaryota > Metazoa > Chordata > Testudines > Testudinidae > Chelonoidis > Chelonoidis abingdonii. The sequence continues at coordinate 18,316,514 of NC_133786.1, read as the reverse complement.
GGGGGGGATTAGCCTAGAGAGAGCCCCAGCCTGACTCCTCGCAGCACTTCGACCCCAGTGCATCTCCATTGCCTTCAGTCACAGCCCTAGGAGAGTGGACAGCTCTTACTGTTGGATTAGCTGCAGCCAAACCCCGCGGCTGCGGTAGTCGGATGCCAGAGTGGCTCATGCAGGGTGATTCTGCAGTGAGGAGAGCCTGGGTTCTGGACCTGGTGACTCTGGCTCACGTTCTGGGGTTACGCCCAGGAATGGTTTGCGTGTACTGCAGGTGCCCCCCAGACTTTGCCCAGGCCCCTTGCCAGGAACCCTGGGGCTGCCCCAACCTGCATTAGTGGAGGAGACTGTCACCCCCTTCGTTACAGACCTGCAGGCACTAAGGGCCCAGCCCTCCAGCCAACTGCATCACGGCCTGGCCACACGCTGTATTGGACAAAGGGTGGCACTGCCAGGCTTACCCTGTCTGGCTACCCCCAGGTTGACATCTGTACAGTCCCTTCGGTCTTGTAGGGTTAGTTACTTCACTGAGTGGGGCTGGATTTTCTGAGATGCCTCCCCCAGAGGGGAGTCCAGCCACTGAGCTGTCCCTCTGCATGGCCCATCTGTCTCTTGTCCTCAGCATAGGTGCTCGCTCGTGCCCAGGGCACTTCATGCCTCCCAGAGCTCAACCCAAGGATCAACACCCAGGCTTTGCGAATGCTCCAGAGCTATTGGGGACCTCGAGAAATCACTGGGTGAGTCGGGGCGTGGGGAGCTGATCATCCGTGCCCGCCTGTAACCAGCAGGCTGGGAAGGTGAGAGCTAGGCTGTCCCTTTCCAGAGCCCCTGGGAGCTAGGGCACTAGCAGGAGTCAGGTAGGTGCATGGGCTCCTGCCCCCGTGCAGTCAGGGTCTTGCACAGGCGTGTGCTGGGCAATCTCTGAAATTCCTGGGAGCCCTTGGCCTGTTAGCAGGGGTGGGGGGCAGAGTGAGGCTTCATGCAGAGTCATCTGCCCCGGGAGAAGTGTCGTGCACTGGATGTGACTTCCCCAGCCCTCCACATGGCTGTGTTAGCTGGATGGCAGCTGGGGCCATATGAGCAGAGGGTGTGCTGGCCAGTCATCTGTCTGGCTTTGCCTTATATCCCACTGGCGTTGTTCCTGTTTTCATGGCACAGGGGCAGGGGGGAGCTCTCACACTGACCCACCGGGGCCCTGCTCAGCCAGCAACAACCACAGTTTGGCTTGTAGTGTTTGTCATTTAAGTTTCTAAGATGCTGTCCTCCCCCTCATCTACCTGAGGCATCGCAGCTTCTGCTGGAAAAGTCTGCTTTGGACAGAGGCAGGGGGACCTGGAGTGTGGCTAAGCCTGCTGCTTAAAGCAGTGGTTCTCCCTGGGAGGAGACCCTAACTGGCCATTAAGGCATCCTTGGTGAAGGTGTCCTGCATCGCGAGAAGGCCCTTTACATAGTGTGTAGCCACTTGGTTGACTGTGGTAGCCAACATGACATCTAGTGGCCTCCGCTTGGCTGACTGGAGTCTTCATTCACCCTTCCTCAGCCAGCTGCCTTACCCAGCCGTCCATGTTTTCTGGGCTCTGCCTGCTGGCAGCAGTGGTCTCAGCCCACTGCACGTTTCACCTCCGGATCACTTAGTAGTTGGCTAATGTTAGCCAGGTAGACCAAATGTTGACAAAAAATCTGCTTGCCCATTTCCAACAGCAGTAATTGCACCTTTTTCTCCCTGCTGTTCCCTCCGGCCACCACACTCAGTCCATCCTCTCACAAACTAGTCATTGTCTGGCTAGAGGAAAGTAAAGGGCCTGGTGTGCACGTTGAGGCCTGGCACAGGGCATTCACAGCAAACACAACTGGTTGGCCCAGTGAGTGCAGTGAGAAGATGTCTTTCCCCTGGTCTAGGGCCTATAGCATGTCTGTGTCAGATTCCCAGGACAGGGCCCAGAGGAAGGGGGGGTGCAGAAGGGTCTGCGCCCCTCCAGCTGCTTGAGGGGAGGCCAACAGAGTACCCCGACTCCAGCAATACACTGCATGGCTGGATGAGCGTGTTACGGTGACCGTGTGTCTCCAGCAATGGCCCGCTCTGCTGCTTAGCACAGTGCTCTTCTGTCAGCGGCAGAGGGAGCAGATTTTAAATCCTGCATAGGTTTTCCATGTGAGCATTTTAAACGTTACATTGGGGTTAACGGGTTGGGGGTTTTAGTTGTTTTTGCAACAATCCATCACAGACTTTGGGAACTTTTCTTTTTCTAGAGACTTGGGGTTTTATTTTTGAAACAGCAAAGGCCTTTTTGTGCAGCTTTCCAAAATAAAGTCTTTAAAAACCAGACTGGAAGCCGAAATCTCTCTGCGCCAGCTGGCTGCTTGTTAAACTGCTCTGAGCGCGCCAACCGCTCCCTCCAGCAGAAGAGCAAGATAACCAGGCACTCGCCAGCAGGCAGGGTGGTGGGGAGCATAGTTTTGACCGACTTAGTCTTCTCAGGGTGGCAGGGGCTGATTTTCAGGGGTGCTGAGCACCTGCAGAGCCAGGGGACATCCCTAGGACTGTGTTCAGGACCTCTGAGGCTCAAACCCAGCCTGCATGGGTGGCTCTGATGGTTAGCACATGGCAGGCGGGGCACCCCAAGAGGCTAGCAGAGCCATGTCAGTAGGCATGCATCGCTTGCTGTGCAGAGAAAATTGCCATGGGCATGGCTAATTCCTACTTAGAACCACACACAAAACAGCTGGCAGACAGCTGGTTGGTTCCCACAGCTGGCTGTTTGCTGCAGCCTTGGTGAGCTGCTGTCCTTCAGACAACAGAGAAGTATCGCCCCAAGCGTTTCAGTGCCAAACGCTGACCTAACTTAAGACCTGTAATCGGATGGAGGGAGGCTGGTGGGGTTTTGATGTATATTTCCACTGCTGCTGACTGACCTAAGCCTTGGCTTTGTAGGACCGATGAAACGTCAGCCTCTTGTTCCCTGCACTGGCTCTTTGACCATGTTAGGCATGCCCAGGGCTCTGTAGACATGCCAGAGGATGCTGGAGAATAATGGACGGGGATGAGTAAGCAACCAAGCTTCTTCATCACCCAAACAAAGAAAAATCAGCAACTCAGGCCAAAAAGGGCCATTGGCCGAGGCTGCTTCATTGAAACCAGAGGGTGAAAAATCAAAATTCCCCTAAAGCTCTGTGTTTCCAGCTTCTGAGTGCTTGAACAATGAGGAGTAGCTATGGTTTAAGTGTCTGAAGTATCTTTTGAAGATATCAATGCCCCTGCTTTGCTGGACAAACACGTGGCTGCAGACTCAGTCCCGTCTGTTTGCCCAGCGGGGGGAGGACTTGGGTTTTCATTGAGTCATGGATTATAAAGCCAGCAGGAACCACTGTAATCCTGTAGCCTGACGTGTGTTACAGAGGCCATAGGGCTTTCCTGCACTAATTCCTGTTTGAAATAAAACAGCTCTGTTAGAAACACACTCAGCTTGCCATTACCCTCTTTTCTGTAGCATTCACTCAAACCATTTGATGCTTTTCGACTTGAGTTTTTGTGAGTGCTTGAGACTGAAGGTCCAGGATGAGCTAGTCAGACTTTAAACTAAAAAAACCCTCAGCAAACTGCAGTAGAGTCATAATTCTTTTAATTTTGACCAAAAAAAAAAAGTACAAAACAGAGGCTAAGTTGACTTCCTTCCTGTTTGCAAGGATCTTTACAAAAGCACTTTGTTTTGCTTGTGCAAGATTTATTGAAAGGCTGGGTAATTCCAAGTATGCTACAGGTACGTGCATTCCAATTTAGCCTTCTTGGGGCGGGTGTAACATCGGAGGATGTTCGTAACAACCTTTTCTACAGAACAGTAGAAAAACCTAGCTCACAATACAAGTACGTCATGGGGAGTGAAGCAGAGAACATGCAAAGGTCTGAGAGGAAAGGTGACACTGGGAAATGGAGCAAGCGGTCAATATTTGTGGCTGAAATAAAGTTTCTCCTATAGAGAAATACTTTGCGGGGCGGGGGGGGGTCTCCCCTCCTCACTCTCTGCATCGCCTTGTGGGCTGGGGTTAGGGGTTGTTTATTAATACCAATGGATTTGGGTTCGGTCCAATTGGCGGCCTTTGCGCTCCACTGGCTCTATTCACATTGGCTGCAGTTGGGCTCTGGTCAGGAGGGAGCTAAAGACCCAGGTCCTGTGGTGGGGTTTGTTTTCTCTTCTCCGTGGCTGTCTAACTGATGATCTGCCGGGGCCGCCCATAGCCTGTCATGCCAGCCTGCGAGGCCCCCTTGTTGCTGCCCATCTGTAAGCCAATCACATTCTTCCCTTCCTTCAGCTGGCTGTCGGAGAAATCCCGTTTGTACTCCTGGGATTTCCTGGAGAGGGAGAGACAATCATTCCAGGCCCCTGCTCTCCTGAGCATCCCATCCCTAAGCAACGCAGCTGATGGGCAGGAGAGGATAGAGCAGGGATGGGATCCCTTTCCTTCCTCCCTTTCCCCTCCCTGCCCTCACAGCCCAGTTGGGCTCTGCACACCTCTGGGCTTGTGCAGAGATTTTCCTTGGAACTAGAGCTGGCCCAAACTTGTTCACTGCGGAGTCATTCTGACCAAAACAACCAGCTTTTCGTCCGTGTGTTCACGGAAAGGTCCCTGCTTCCATTCCGTTTGTGGGAGCGGGGGGAAAGGCCTGACACCTTGTACAGAAAATGGATGTTCAAAACCTGACAACTTCCCGACTTCGTGGTGCTTTTTTGTGACAAAACAGATTTTTTGGCCTTGGGAAGTTTCATCAAGGACAGAGCCACTGAAGTTTCCTGCCCTGGATAACTGACAGTTTGACCAGCTCTGCACACAGCCCCTGGCTGGAACGCAGGGGAAAGGCAAGAGACCCTGTGCTACCAGCCCAGAGGCCTGGCAGCCATTTGGAGGGGCTAGCATTGACCCCACACCCTACACCTCTGCTCCTGAGGTGCTACCCCCAGTGGCAGGAGATGCTGAGGCCGGGGCTCGGGGAAGGGACGCTTTGCTGCTTACTTCATAAACCAGGAGGGGTCCCCGCGGTAATGTCCATCGTTCTTGGTGACCGCCAGGCTGCCCAAGGCCATGACTGTTCTCTGCACAGCTGCTATGTCTTTGCCTGCAGAAGGAAGAGTGTGTCATACGTGAGTGCCGGAAACCTCTGTGTGCATGTGATATGTAACTCCGCGCCCACATGATGCGCTTTCCTCCACCCACAAAGCTGGAGGAGCCTCGCTCAGTGAGGGGCACAGAGAGGTGCAGCACAGTGCCGGGATGTGCCTAGCCCCCAGGAACCTGCTCTCACCGCCGCCCCACAGCAGCACCCCCAGACGTCCTTACATCAGCGTCTGCAGCACGTGGGTTTGTTCTTTGGGATTAGGCTGTAGAGCATGCCTGCAAAGAGGCAAACGTGTTACCTGCTGGCAACTTCGAACGTGAGCCACCACTCAGCAAAGGCTTGTCAGTCCTATGCAGTAAGTACACACCAGTTGCAGCAGGGCCTACCCTATTTACACTCCCAGTTCTGGGTGGGGGGGTTCCTACCCCCAAGAATGCGCTCAGGGAGGAAGCCCAGCTCCTAAGGGAGCACCACACTTCAGCTCACTCTTTCTTTGGACGCCCCCATCCCTGTCTGTCTCTCTCATATCGATTGGTTTTTACTCGGATTGTGAGTGCCAGGCACAGGGACCAGCTCCTTGTTCTGTGCATGTGTACCATGCCTAGCGCCATGGGGCCGTGTTCCGTGCCGGGGGCTCCTGGGGGCTACAATACTGTAGATGATTAACTAGTAATGCATGCCTGGATCTGCCCGTCACATGGGCAGGACCAGCTGATGCGCCCAGCCCCCTACCCGCACCTTCGAACAGGTCGACTGTCTGGAAGATGTCTGTTTTCACCACACCATAGTCCTCAGCTGCCTTCAGGAACTGGGCCACCTGCTCCATCTGTTTGAAGACCATGGTGGGAGGTGGTTTGGGGATTTTCACAGGCTTTGAGCCTTCTGGGTACAGGCTGTTGACCAGCTCGCTCAGCACCTGCAAGCGAAGGGGAGGGCAGATTCAGCATTGAATGGCCCAGTGCAAAGGGAGCCAGCAGCTGGCCTGGCCCCCACTCAGCCCTAGAGAAAAGCCACACTTACTACGCCATTCTTCAGCCAAACCTGGAACCCCAGCCTGCCACGTTCAGGGCGTCCCACGCCAGCCCCGCACTGGGCCACGATCCACTCCACCAGGCGCTCTTCCAGTTCATCGTCATATTTCTTCTCGATCTTGGACTGCACATCTCTGCTCAGCCCATAGGACGGTCCCTTGTTTGCCATGGTCACTGATGGAACGAGCCCTGGAGGATGGGAAACAAGCTGTGTGAACCCTGCCTATGGCAAACAGAAGCTGGGTTGCACTGTTGGCTCTCTCTCAGCAGCAGAGACGGATGAATCACACGTCATGCGGCCACTTGCTACCCACACTTACTAGCCAATTCCTTTTTCAGGTCCTGCAGCTGGATCTGGGAGACACAATGGACCCCGAGTTTTCTTTGCCTTCCCCAGCACCTCCCGAGCTACTTCTCAGGGGCACTGCCAGAGTCTGTCCTTTTCACACCATGCAATAATGGGGGCTCTGGCTCTCTTGGGCACCTGCTGTCCCATGCCCCATCGCAGGAACATTGCCCCATACCAGCCACAAGTGTTTAACGTGGCTGTGGGAAATACTGCTGGAAGAAGCAACCCTGGGAAGCCCCTGTAGGTGGTTTTAGCCACAGGAGGAGGCAGAATCCTGTTACCAGCCCGCTTTCCGCAGAGGACCAGCTCCATGGAGCTCAGTTTGGGAACCTGTGTGCATGGGCAATTCCCATCGGCACCCTCCTGGGGCACTTGACGAGCACAAGCTGCGGCTGGGCACAGCGCTTTGGAGTGGGAAGGGAGCCAGAGAAGATGTGGATTTGCACTCAACCATGCTGAATGCAGCCTCTGAAGTGAGTTAGCGAGGAGGAGGGGGGTCCAGGCCAGGAAGAGATGTGCTACGCACTTCACCAAGGGGATCCACTCCCCAAAGCCAGACTCCTGACATTTACGTCCTCCCTGCTATAGCCAGTGGTCTCATGCTCTCCAGTGCACTGAGCGTGATCAGCAGCAGAGCTCCATGTTGTGTAATGTTACACAGCAAAGCTCTAGGCTGAGCTGGGGTGTATCACTTCCCTGTGCTCAAATAAAACCAAACTCTTTGGAGAGGAGAGGTCCTCCAGCAGCTGAACTTGTGGACCTGCTCTGGTGTGGAGGGCCATGACTTCTGCTCCCAGTCTGTGATGCCCAGAACCAAGCCAGGTACTCTCGATTCCATTCCACACGGCTGAGCTAGGTGGTGTGAAAACAATCCATCCTACCTTCCTACCAAACCTCCCACACCCAGGGGCCCAAGGCCATGTGCAGACAAACACAAACGCTAGAGAGGGATCACTGCACCCCCCACTGGGCTGCAGCACCCCTCCTCCCCCAACACAGAATGCAGTAGCTGTTTAACATGCACAGCAACATTGCCCAGCGGGACGTGGACCCAGCTCTGTTTGCTATTGGTCTCAATCCCCTGTAGAGCCAGACACAGTGAGAAAAGCCTAGGAGCTGCACGGTGCAGCCACTTACAAGTTCCTGGACTAGATTTATCCAGGAATGGGGCGTTATGCTTCAGCATCCTCCTCTCTTGGAGGAGAATTTCACCCACTCCTCTCTATTGGTTCATGACAGGCTCCCTCCACAGCTGCATGCCTCCAGTGGCGAAAGCGGACTGGCTCCTGTCCCGGGATGAGGAAGACGAGTTGGAAAGGAAGCCCACCCTTCACTCACCCTGAAGCCCCTGCTCTGCAGGACCTATCCTCCAGGAACTTCTCATTCTTTTTTGAACTTGAGGTGACATTTTAGGTTTGGGGGCAGAGGGACTTTAACCGTGATTCTAAAGGCTACTTGGGCACCTGAAAACTTTCTTGGTGTTTTGCAGCTAATGACTTAGATACAGTGCTCCTGTCAATAATTTCTAATTCCTATATAAAGAAAGAAAATTAAATAAATATTAGACCCATTCAGCTCTAATACTTGTTCTGACATCTTGTGTCAATTCACTTAAGGGACACTGGTTAGATTTTAAATATTAGTGTATGTTCTTACTTTGTTACTAACTCTTGAATACTACAGTGGAAACAATTGTAGAAAAACCTAGATGACTTTCTATCCCTTTTTTGCAGTTCATCAAGCTTGGAATAGATCATTTAACTTTTGGAAACATTTTATTAGGGCAAGGCCAAGGCCCTGTGCATTTATACTGCACCTGCCTCGGGCTCTACGGGTTTTACCCTACTACAAACAACAGACTAGAAACTGACTTTAAATAGGAGTGAAACTGACACATTCAAGACACTTTCATAGTATTGCCAACCCCACATTTTCAAAAAATCAAGAATCAGGCTCACCAAAAATCATGAGATTGACTTTAAAATTATGAGATTATGTAAAAATAATAGATTTGATGGGGTTTTTTATTTACATTCTGCTTTTTGGCCCTTAAGGTACATGGGGGGGGGGTGGTCACATTTTGAAGCTTTCTCCACAGCCACAAGGCTAGAAACTTCATTTTTCTGAAAGAAGGAAGGCTGAAATCTTCACATATCACTTGACTCCAGGAGCTGGGGCTTTAAGGAACACAATAATTCTCATGAGACTCATAACAAAATCATGAGCATTGGGAACACTGCTTACACTTCTGTTTAAAGGCTAGTTACTTCCCAGAAGGCTCTTAAACACAACACTACAGTGATTGAGTTGCAGTTTTCACATAATATTTTAAATAAAACACCAAGCTAATTCAATGTTTTAAATCTGGGGAAAAAACTGAGACTTCTGAGGTATCTCAGGGCCACTGCAGGCAGGAAAGGAAAACAAACAGGCACAGGAGCTCTGGGCAGCGCTTCCTTTTGAAAGAAAGAAAGTTGGAGACACAAAACTTCTAGTCCTTAAAAACTTCTATTGCTATTAGGGACTCCACTCCTAGATAGAAACGTCACAATGAACCTGTGATAACATGTGTGGTCAATAACTAAACACGTCATACATAAATATCTGAGCTGTCTTATCCAGAGTCACACATCTTATATGCGTAGGCGCAGGGACTACGTTTCCTGGCATATTCTGAACAGTGCGGAGTGCACATATGGCGCCCAGTGAATAATACAAACCATGACAATAATGGGCGATCTATGGACTCTGTGGATGTGTCACGGAGTGTGGGGGACACAAAGCCCTGCACCCCCAGCTTCCTGCGATTCACCGTGACTCTCAGCCAGCCAGTAACACAGAAGGTTTATTTAGACCACAGGAGCACAGTCCAGGACAGGTCTTGCCGGTACAGACAACAAGACCCCCTTTAGTTAGGTCCATCTGGGGCCCCAGGGAGTCCACAGCCCCGTCAGAGCCCCCCTCCATTTCCCAGCCAGCTTCAAACTAAAACTCCCTCCAGCCTCTCACTCAGCCTCCCCCCGGCCCCTCCCCCAGCCTTTGTGTCCTTTGTACAGTGTCTCAGGGAGAGGTGTTACCTGTCCTCCAACCCCCCTCCTGGGCTCTCATGTTACATGCTCAGGTATCCTCCCTTCCCCAATGCAGGCAGTCCCAGCAAAACTCCCCTGAAACCTTCCCAGGTTAAATACGCCCCACTCAGCATTGAAATAACACATCAAGAACATTCCCACTTCATCACAGGATGCACTTTCTGTTCTTTGTTCTGGAACTGGTCTCAATACAGCTGAACTATTAAGCATTTGATGTATAATCACATTTAATACTCAGATGGTACTCTCTCATTCCTTCCTTTTCTCAAACTCAGAACACAAAATGACAAAACAAAGTGGTTTTCGGTTAAAATCTAAAATGGCACAGCAGGCATTGCTGGACAACCCACGGAATGCCTGTGCGACCTCAGGGCAGTGCTGTAGGGACAGAGTTTCAAAAGTTTTTAGGCACCCAAAGATGCAGCTGGGCATCTAGTGGGGTTTACAAAGCACTGAACCGTCTAAGCCCTTCTGAAAATCCCATTAGGTGCCTAAATACCATTGAAAATCTGGCTTTTAGTCTGTGTGTGCCTCAGTGCTCCAGCTGTACAATGGGCATAACAGCATTGCTCGACCTCACCGAGGGGCTGTGATGTGAGGTGCTCAGATACTGCAGTGATGGGGCCACATAAGTACCACAGGTAGAGTGGGAACTTCTCTATGTCACTGCTAGCCCGGCCCCTTCTTTTCACTTATGCCCCTCACACCTTCCTCTTTTCTGAATGCAACCTTGGCTCAGAGGGCTTAGCTGTATTTCTTCTGAGTCTCCTGTGTTCACTCTTCAACACCCAATTCACAGAGGGCTTCCTGTTTTACAGGTTCATCCAGGGCCAGTGCTACCATTTAGGCCAACTAGGCGGTTGCCTAGGGCGCCAAGATTTGGGGGCACCAAAAAACGGCACACCAAAAATTTTTTTAAAGCGTTTCAGTGGCCGCTGCGCTGGGAAGGAGAGGAAGTCTGAGCTGCAGCCGGCAGCCCAGGGGTTCCCCTGGGTCAGCGCGCCGCTGGCAGCCCGGGGGTTCCACCGCACAGTTGCTGCTTCGCTTCTCCTGCCTCCCAGGCTTGCAATCAGCTGTTTGGTGCTACAAGCCTAGGAGGATAATTAGAGCGGGGGGCAGTGTGCTCGGGGAAGACACTGTGAGCTGGGGTGGGGAGGTACCGCGTGGCTCCCCAGGCCACAGGGTGAGAAGCTGCAGCGGGGGTGTGGGGGGATGTGTCTCAGGGCGGGGAGCTGCTGCAGGGCTGCGGGCGGTGCAAGGTGGAAGTTTTGCCTAGGGCCCTGGATTCATCTAAGGGATGTCCAGCTCCTTAATTAAATTACCAGCCTTTTCTGATCTTAATCACCGTGCCTCTGTTTGTAAACAAAACACTGACTCCGGGGGCACAAGCTGGGAGAAGCCCTCTCTGCAGAACTCGCACTCCACACGAATGCCAAGCTCCGCCTGGGGCGTTAGCACTCTTGACACTTAACTGCTTGGGGGTCAATTCCCCATGTCTCTGCCTGCACACACCTCCCTGACCAGTCAGGGGATAAGCAGGTAATGCTAGCCAGGCACACTTTGCTTGGTGCAGCCCAGGGTCTTCACTGCCACTGTGCACCTGGTCCTACACCTCACAGCCTGCCCCCAAACCCCAGCAGGACCTCCCTGTGGGACCTCGCCCTTCTCGCCCAGGCGTCCCCTCATGCTGTGGCTGCTTTGCTGGCCACTGGAATCGCCATCCTCCCCTCCTGGCTCTGCAGCAGCCTCTGCCCATGGCATTGCATCTGTCTTTGTGTGCTCCCACCGCTGTGCCAGCGCCCCCGACCCCGGCAGGCTGGAGAAGCTCTTCCTGGAGCTGGGACTGTCCCAGGACCCACAAGAACAACTCTTAACTACCAGCCCTCAGGGGCTCGGAGGTCAGGTGAAAATGCAGCCCCCTCATCCTGAGGGCCATTGGCTGGATTTCAGAGCTGCATGTTTGTCCCTGCCATGCCGAGTCCCGTGCCCCAGACAGGCTGCGACACAAGCCACTGCTACTGCTCAGGTCAGCAGGCACTCTCTCCCAGTCCTCAGCCAGTGCGACAACACTCTGGGTTAGGAACCAGGTCCCCCGTGGGCTCCCGGGCACTCCCGGCCCAGCAGAGTCAGCACAGAGCTAGTGACTCCCTTGGCATGCGGCAGCTTTGCCCTGGGACTGGGGCAGTGCTCTATGTTATTGCACAGCTACCCAGAGACATGCAGCGTTCAGGAATGTGCAGCCCTGCTCCCAGCGGGTGATCGGGGAGGGCGGGGTCCCCCTGCTCTGACTGCGTTTTATTGGAAAGGCTCAAACAGAAGCCTTGTAGGCAGAGCAGTTCTGCAGCGCCAGTTCCCCATTCTGAGGAGGGGAGCAGCCCTAGCTCCTGCTGAGATCCCAGGGGCAGGGCAATTACTGGCATGAGCTCTGCAAACCCAAGAGGGAGCACGTTGGGCTGCATGAACCTGCCAGTGGGATCTGTGCCGATTACCATGTAAGGTCATCCCCAGGACAAGATGGCTGACAGCAGCCCATGGGCGTGTGAGGGAAGGGCTACAGCTCTGCGGGCCAGGGAGGTGGCTGAACTGAACTGGCCGCCCAGAGGATGCTCAGTGCCTGGCTCCCACACAGAGATGAGAAGCCCTAGTGGGTCCTGCCCCGTTCACCAAGGCAGCATCGCTCCAGACAGTGCACTGCCCAGCCCAGGTCTAAGCAGGCCAAGCACTGGGCCTTCCATGGGCCCAGAAGGCTAATGGGCTCAGACAGCGTCCCTGATCTCACACGCAGGGGCAATAACTAGCTCCTTTGGAAGAGTCCTGGTTAGATGCTGGTGTTAGGCAAAAGCTGCATCCTGTGGCTTCCCAGCTACCCCGCTGTGTCAGCACCAGAAATCCCCTAAGAACACTGGTCCCAGCCCGATGGGCATGGCTAGAGACGGCTGTTCCTACCACAGCTTTCGTGTGCTCTCCCGCACTGACTCAGCCTGGCCAGCCGCAAGTGTCCCAAACCCCGGAGACAGGGCTCAGAAATCACAAGACTGGCCTACACCTCTCGAGATGGTTGAAATGGTAAACGCTGGGCCTGCCTCTCTGCTCTCTGGTTTCTGAGCCATTCGGATACTCCAGGTCACAGGCTAAAGTTTTTCTTTGCAACAGGATGCTGCGCAGCTTGGGTTCTCCTGGCTCCAGGACTCAAGGAGCTGGAGCCTCACGGAAAACACCAGCTGTGGCGAGACTTGCAGCACAGTGATGAGAGCTGGCGGCTGTGAACGCTGCTCCGCAGCCACTTGGCTGGACCTGGGGCCTGTCACAGGCCGCAAGCTGCCTCAGCACAGGGCCCTGCAACACGCAGGGCTGGTTAAGCTGGGGAGAAGGAGAGGTTGGTACAGCTGAGAAGGAAGAATTTTTCTGAGATGCTGCCATCAGCGGCCAGTCAGTGGCCAGTAGATAATGGGCCCAGCCAAGCAGCGTGTCTGGGAGGCCGAAACCTGAAATAATGGCCAGGGGCTAGAGTTCTCCCCATGCGACTTGTCTGGTGCTGGTGGAGATGCAGTAGGGCTGGATTTGTCCCTTTCAGTGCCACATTGCTAGAGCCTGAGCCTGCTCCTAGCACACCCACGCGCCCCCCTGGCGTCAGCGCCGCTGCCCTGGCCTCGCTGAACGCAGGCAGGCCCCTGGTTACCAGCTGACTCTGGAACTGTCGGGTACAGCAGCAGGAGAGCAAGACTTCCAAAGAGCTCAGGCTTCTCTCTGCTCCCATGCAAGTCGCTGGTCAAACGCCTGTTGGCTGCAATGCAGCTGAGTGCGGCCAGTGCTGAGTACTCAGAAAAACCCACCCACAGCCTCTTGCTCTTCCCTCTGAGCTTCTCTCACACAACAACAATTATGGTCAGTTTCTGTCTCCCCAGGGGAATTCCTGTCGCAAGAGACACAAGCAACCCTCAGCTTGACACTGTCAGTGAATAAAGCAGCTCAGGCCCCAGCCATGCAGCCCCAGCCCCCTATGTCTCCACACTGCAGCCATGCAGAGCAGTCTATTTTAATGCCCATGCCTGGAGGGTGCCCCTCTGGATTGGCCTGCTCCCCATTCGTGTGGAGTGAAGAGGGAGGGGTGCATGCACTGGCACTTGGAACTTTTCCAGTTCTCTCACTGTCCCACTGTGATCACTGGGGCTCCAGCTCCCAGGTGAAATGGAGAAATCTGCTAACACGCCAGGAGGAGATGGGGTATCCCTGCAGAGTTAAGAAATACCCACACCTAAGCTGTCAGTGTGCAGAGATCCCACTAGCTCTGCCTGGCGAGCAGACAGCAGCCCCTGGCTCTCACTGCCTGGGGTGAGTGCCCATATATAAGCAGTGGAGAACCTGTCCATCAAGGCCAGCCCTCACTGCTTCAGGAGGCTAATTATCACTTGCTAAGGAGAAGCCTGCCAGTGCATTAACAAATCATTGGCCCATCCTGTCTCGGCACCAGCCTAGGAAATTTGCCCCTGCTCCGGCGGGCAGCCACTTCTGCATCTACGAGTTTACCTGCATCCTGAACATCTAGTCCTCCGCCTGGTCCCCATGCATCTCACAGGGTGAGCAGCATCTCGTCACGCTGGGAGTGACAGAGTGACAGACCTCAGGCCAGGAGAGACTCTTAGGATCCAGCCTGACCTCATGTGTAAAACAGGTCTCACCCAGGCTGTAGAATGTGGCTTGTAGAAGAACCTAGGCTACCAGAAAACCAGAGGCCTGGCCAGTGTGAGATGCTGCCAGGTGGATGTGGAACAGCTAGCCCTGGACTTTAAGCCCTTTCGAATTACCTAAGCAGGTATGATTCCAAAGCATTTATTGGCTGCAGGTCTACAGGCGCCAGCTGCTCATTGGGTCCCAGGGATTTGCCCCGGGGACAGCCCCCAGCAGGGAGTGTCCCAGAGGATGCCAGTCTCATCACAGACCAGGCTTCACCACAAGAGGGCACCACCATGCTCCCCCAGATGTGCACTCCTGCAATGGGGCGAGGAGCTAACCCCACTGCCGTGTGGGGCTGAGGGCCCCCTTTGCTAGCGAATGGGTCAGCAGACACAGCACTAACTCCAGTCAGTGTCCTGAGGTTGCTTTTACAAGTGGTCTGTGCCATTTGTGTATCGTGTTCTGTTCTTTAAAAGCCCCTCAGAGACCATATGTGGTGCTGGGGTCTGTACTTTTAAGGGCTGAGCTCCCCACCCCACAGCACCTGGGCAAGACACCGTGACACTCTTCTTATGCCCAGTCCGTGGGAACGGGACACAGCATGCAGCCGAGCTCCTGCAAGCCCCATAAGCCCTGAGCATCTCTGACCACCACCCCATGCACCATTTCCAGTCAGCTTCAGAACATCCATCCAGCCCTGCCAGGATCCATTTCATCTGTTTCCTTTGTCAGAGTTCTTTACTTCTGCAAACTCCCCAGTAACTGCCTACTGCCCCGTTTCCCTCTGGCTAACACAGACACACCCCTAGCACACCAAGGGACTGGCCCGCCCAGCTAGGGAAGGCATCTTCCCCACACGCAGCCCCAGCCCCAGCCCCAGCCCCAGCCCCAGCCGGGGCCAGGCCACCTGCCTGTGGAATGCAGTGGGAGACACAGAAATAAGTTTAGCTTTTAAACAAAGGCGG
Organism: Chelonoidis abingdonii; assembly: GCF_003597395.2. Classification (NCBI taxonomy): domain Eukaryota; kingdom Metazoa; phylum Chordata; order Testudines; family Testudinidae; genus Chelonoidis; species Chelonoidis abingdonii. The sequence continues at coordinate 18,301,302 of NC_133786.1, read as the reverse complement.
GGGGGGGGGGAGGAACCTTCTTCCTTTCTCTTGCAAGCCTGAGCTCCTGGAGAAAGCTGGGTGCTCCTGCATAGCCTGCACCGTGGCTCTTGGAAAGCATCAAGCAGAGCAGCTGGCTGGGTGGGCTCTGGACAGTCCTGCACAGAGGAAAGGTACCCTCAACATCCCCCCGTCCCTCCTCACAGTTCGGCCACCTTTCAGTGTCTGGCTAGGACACTGTTCAGCGCAGAGAGGGAACAGACCCTGGAACAATCCCCCACCTGCCAGTTTTAGCAGATGGGGGAGAGCGGAAAGAATGCACAGGGAGCAGCCGCCCATCAGCAAACCCCAGGAACTCACCAAGAAATCAAAGGCCCTTCTGCCAGGCTTTCCAAACGAGAGCTTGAGAACCCTGCAGTGCATTTCTTCACCTGCTAGAGCCCCTGGCGAGGAGAGAGCTCAGAGCGAGGCTACTGTCCCCAGCCTCCCACCCTGCTGGCTCTCTGTTTAGCCTGGACAGCAGGCATCTGCTCTGCCTGCTGTCTTCTTTGCCTTGCTCCCCCCTCCCCCCCGCACCAGCTGCCCCACTCCAGGCTCACAGCCGGAGGTTCAAGGATGCACTTACAAGAAGATGCTCACGGAGGACGCTCTGCCTGGGAGTCTGGAATCTGCAGATGCTGGAGGCTGGCCCTTGTGCTAAAAGGCCAGTTCGAAGGACAGTGATGTCACCAGCACCCCCTCTGGGCCCCACCCCACCAGCCCCACCCCTCTCCTCTGTTTGAGAAGCCAGGCCCTTCATCACAGCAATGACTCTCTGCCCAGGCACCATATTTGGGGAAAGACTCTGAAAGACAGTGACTAAAGAGTCTGTGGGAAGCATTCTCCACATGCCTGGGAGCGAATGATTTTCAGGGCCGGGACAAAACAGGGTCCTGGGGTCTGATGGAGTAAGTCCTTTTATAGACAGAAGCTCACCAGGGCTCCTGGTGAATGTACAGGGAAGTTTTTGTCCCTGACTTCATAGCTGGTTTTCCCATGTGCTCACATTCCCCATCATCGGCAGGGCTAGAGACTTGCAAGCAAGGCTTCCCAGAGGGCCTGAGCTGGAGGCAGGCTGATGTGGGGCGGCCAGGGGATGAAGCTACCTCCCGAACCGGGCACCCCTGGGGATGCCAGTGGGCTGTGAGACAGCGTAGCTGGCTTTTCAGCAAATCACATTATCGGTTTTTATAGAGAAACCTTCCCTGCTCATACCAGCAGAGTCACCTAAAAAACCTCAGTCATTCCCCCACACACCAAGGCTGTTCCACAGGTCGATAGCTCCTGAGGCCAAGACTCTGACTTTGGGGGCTTTCATTGCTGGGCACCTGGTATGAGACACCATAGGGCCTGTTTTCAGAAGTGCTGAGCACCCATACCCCAGGCACAGCCCTGGGTCTCAAGTTGCACATGGAAAGCTAGAGGTTCCAGAAGACACAGGTATCAGAGGGGTAGCCATATTAGTCTGGATCTGTAAAAGCAGCAGAGAATCCTGTGGCACCTTATAGACTAACAGACGTTTTGGAGCATGAGCATTCGTGGGTGAATAGTCACTTCTTCGCATCCCAGCCCAATCCTGCTCGGGCGCTAAGGCCTGACCTGCTCGGAGTGCAAGGAGGGACAGAGCATTTTTAAGTTGGGGGAGAAACGTGATTTGGGCAAACGGCTGGTGTCAGTTACAAGAGCAAAATCGTACCCTGAGCCCAGTCACAGCCCCCACAACATGAGGCCGCAGAGCTAAGCCGCCTCTCTGTCCCCTCAGCTGCAGCAGAGAAGCCGGGGTCTCCACCACAGGTCTTAGCTAGGCTGGGGGCACGTCGCCCGCTGCGCTCTGAAGGCAGGAGAGAGGAAGTGGGTCTTATCCTGTCCCAGAGGTGGGGCTGGCTTTAACGCAACACTTGGGTGTTAGCAACATAACTCCAGCAGCTCCCACTGTCTGCCCAGGACCTCTCCTCAGAGCCCCTTGGTGCCCGAGGCTTTTAGTGCCCTGATTCTGGCTGCGCTTGTCTGCGGCAGGATGCACGTCTCATCGTTCTCCCACCAGGCGCCTGGCTCAGCCCCCTGGGGAGCCTCCTGGAGCAAAGTGCCTGTAAACACCCCTGCTCCGCGGCACCCCTAGCTGAGGCCCAGGGAGGCCCATTGGCTGCCCAGCGATGGAGCTGAACAAACTCCACACAGACTGAGGCCAATGCCCCTGGGCCAATGGAGGGAGGGCTCAGGTGGGCGCTGGTTGTCAGACTGGGCTGCCAACGCCTTTGCTGCTGTGTGGATTGCTGATGTGGGCTCTGAGGTGAGGCTGTGAGTCTCATTCACCTGGCATGGGGGAGCCATGCAACCCCTCCCCCCCAAACACGCACTGTGTTCCACTGCTGGGATGCTCAAGGGTTAATGGGACAAGGCACATGACTATGCAGAATTTGGGGTCTAAGCCACCCCTCCTGCAGCCTGGGGGCAGCTCTGTGGGGGCTGCAGGGACAGCCTTCGCCCGGCTTGCTCTCTAGCTCGGCTTTGAAGCAAGAATTTCAGCAGCTAAACCTTGCAGTGGAGCAAGAGTGACATCGCCTGGTCAGCAGGGCCTCGGGGCCGGCGGAGCTCTGGCAGACTAACAGCTGAGCTCTGACGGTGCAGAGCCCAGGGCAGGGTGGACCCTGGGCCAGTCCCACACAAGGGCTCCATGATGCATACAGAATCCTGTGGCTAGAGGAGTCCCAAAATGTCTGGCGTCTCCTCTGAGCTGGAGTGACTTAGTGACAATTTTAAATAAACTTCTAGGAACTGAGTACAGTGGGCTTACGTGCTTGCCTTCCCCTCCAGGGGCAAACGTGGCTGGGTCACAGTCAGACATGAAATGAATCTGGGGGGGCTTGTGACGTGTCACCCCATGTTCTTTATGAAAACATGCTTATGATATGACTATGACATAACTGAGACGTACTTCATGCAAGATGGCTCATGTGAGATATCATTGGAAAGGTTGTGATTTACTGAATGTGATTATCCAATTTGTATGCCTGTGTCATTTCTGTATCTGAAGTTAGGAGTATTGACAATGTATCTGTATTTCAAGCTATGCTACTTTGGGTGACCCCTGCTGCTAACACTTCAGGTACAACAATGAAAAAGCCACACAGGGTGGAAGGCCCATCAGTGAGGACAATGGACTGTGAAGCTTGGCCTTCCTACAGGTGCTCCATACTGCCCCTGACTCATGGGTTAATGTCTTTTTTACCTGTAAGGGGTTAACAAACAGTGAATCTGGAACACCCGACCAGAGGACCAATCAGGAGACAAGATACTTTAAAAATCTCGGTGGAGGGAAGTCTTTGTTTTGTGTGTTTTTCTTTGTCTGTTGTTCTCTCTGGGTTCTGAGAGTGACCACATGTACCTACAGGCTCTCTAATCTTCTGTTCAAATTTAGTAAGTACAAAAGTAGCAAGGCAGTTTAGTCTTTTTGATTGTTTTCTTTATTTGCAAATGTGTATCTGGCTGGTAGAATTTTAATATGTATTTGGCTGGAAGTATTTTAAATTGTATTTCTGCTGGAGGAAGGCTTCTCTCTAGTTTCTATAAGCTGAAAGACCCTGTAATACTCCATCTTGAATTTACAGTGATTATCTTTACTCTTTCTTTCTTTTATTAAAAGTTTTTCTCTTTAAAAAACCTGATTGATTTTTTCCCCTTGGTAAGGCTCTAAGAAATGGAGTCTGTACCCACCAGGGAATTGATGGGAGAAGGGAGAGAGAGGAGTGGGGGGAAAGGTAAATTTCCTCTTTGTTTTAGATTCACGAAGCTTGAATTTGTATTGCCTCTGGGTGAGGGGAAAAGGAGACGGGGGAAGGGACCTTCCTCCCTGTTTTAAGATTCAAGGAGTTTGAATCACAGTGATCTTCCAGGGTAACCCAGGGAGGGAAAGCCTAGGAGAGGCACCAGTGGGGGAAAGGATTTATTTTCCTTGTGTTAAGATCCAGGGGGTCTGGGTCTTGGGGGTCCCTAGGGAAGGTTTTGGGGGGACCAGAGTGTACCAGGCACTCCAAGTCCTGGTTGGTGGCAGCACTACAAGATCTAAGCTGGTACTTAAGTTTAGGGGGATTCATGCTCGTACCCTATCTTTCGGACTCTAAGATTCAGAGTGGGGTTTATACCATGACAGAGGACAATGGACTGTGGAGCTTGGCCTTCCAACTTTTGTCTCAGTTCAGCAAAGTCAGCACAATGTAAAAGCTACAGCTCACAGAGCCCAGGACGTGTCCTAGGCATACAGCCGAGCCCTGGGGTGAAAGTCCGAGCAAAGTTCTTGCCAGTGCAGTCAGCATAATGATATGTGTGGACCTGCTGCACATACACGTGCACCCACCTGTCACACGAACGGAGTGTGGTGCCTCTAGCAATCAGACTGCCCTCCCCACTCTGTGATACCTGCCCCCCTTCTGTTTTGTGCTGCACACCTCTCTGCCCGTGCAAAGGGAGCCTGACCCACTGTGACACAGAAACTCCTGGGCAAAAGGTCCTGTTCTTCGCAAACAACTCTTGTCTCAGACCCAACGAACTCACTACAACAAATATATTGTTTACAGGGTGTGTGTCCATAACAGGGTAACATGTGAGGTGTTTGCTGCAAGCTAGTAACCTACTGATGTTCATACCCATGGTGTGGTGTGCGCGGGTGATATGTAAGGAATAATGTAGCTACAGTAAAGTTTATGCCCTTATGGTATTAAAGTTAAAAGGAGCCACCAAGCAAAACTATCACTCGGTGACATCCTATTCATGCAGGCAGGAGCCATCCCCCCACCCGCCAGTGAGCTTATGCCAGGCGCTACTGTCCGCCATTCCCCATCAAGGACAACTGCAAACAATCAAAGCCACTGGGAGGTGATACAGCCAGGGGGTGGGAGCGTACCAGCAAGAGAGGCTCTGTAGCCATTTACTGCGGAGACACCTTACGGAGTGGGGGTGTTTTATGGAGGATTGGAGCCTCTTCCTGGCAGCGGGCCAGCTCTGCAGCAGCCTCCCCTTTGGGAGTAAGTAACCTCCTTTACTAGCTAGGGAAGGTAGCTAGTGATCAGTGTCGGCGCTGGTCTGTATTTTAGGGTTTTGTTTTGTAGTGTAACCACTTCCACCACTCTATTTCTAGTGGGATCTCGATTCTTTCTGAAATAAACCTTCTCTGGTCTCCTCACAAGGGCTGTGTAGTTTACAGTCCAGCTAGACAAGACTGACACAGGAAGATTTTGCATCTGGGGATCTGACTCCCTGAGAGACTCAGTGTCTTGCCCAAGTCATGCCCAGACTCTGGGGCAGAGCAGGGAAGTGATCCTAGATCTCCTGAGTGAGAGCCCAGTGCCTGAGCTACCAAACTCTCCTGATGCACAAAACTGAAGCCATGACATCTTGTGCTCATTAGCGATCCCCTAACACTTTTCATGAGTGGGATGCTAGCCCCAGCCTCCTGGCTAGATGATGTTCTGCCTCTCTACGTCCCCCTACAAGCTTCAGATTTATGGCCTTATTCTCCTCTTCTATCTGAAACCGGTGTAGCATTGCTGTGTGTCATTAGATTGCTGTGTCATTGCAGCCCAGAGATGACTGCATTTCCCTGCTATACAAAGCTCACCAGCTGCTCTGGGCTGCCAGGTGCTGCACAGACACACAACAAGATGCTCTTCATAGTAGTTATGTGGCCTTGCCCTATACCTGGAACTAAACTTACTTCTAGTTTCTCCTTTACCAAACCCTGACTCTTAGAACACCCCTTTTTCCTGTACTATCAATGTATATAGCCTAATTGTCCCTAGACTGCTAGATAACACTGACTGAGACCCCTTGAGTAGGAGAGAGGTGCTTTGGAGGGTTGTTTTATACAGACTGCTCCATGGTGGTTGGCTGATGAGGAAGGGGCAGGGATGTGGAGGTGGGACATTTATTGAGAGCAGAGGAAGTTGGTGTGTGGAATGCAGCAGCAGGGTGGTTGAAAGCAGGTGTGTAAGTGGGAACAGGTGTGGAGACCAGTGGCTAAGAGGGTTAGTGGCTGAATGGCTGGAGGGAGACACAGATTGTGCCTGGATTAGGGATTGAGTGTGAGTAGTGAAGATGGGGTGTGTAAAAAAGTAGTGGAAGGAAATTGGGGAGTAGGCACATGGGCTGAGGGTAAATATGGGCAATAATCAGCTCTTGTAGTTCTCCAAGCACTCTGTGCAGCAGGGTCGTTATTAGCTGCCCCATTTCATAGCCGGGGCCCAGTGCGGGGAAGTGATTCCTAAGCTCAGGCAACAAGACTGCAGCAGAGCTGCCAATTGGTGTGTCTCAATAACACTGAGCTTTTCTTTCTCTAGTAGACTTGGAGATGCCTCGGTCCTCGGACCTGTTCAGTGCCATGTCTCAGATCAGGGCTTGCTCAGGGTATCTGAATGGCTAACCTCGGTCTCCAGCAACCTAGTCTCCCCAGAGAGCCCCAGGGGCTGGTGCCCCATCTCTGGTTGTCCTGATGCTATGCATTACGGGCTAGACAAGTGAGCTGGCCTCTCCTTGAATTAGAAATGGGTGAAGTAGAGCTGCTAGGTCTCTGCCTGAAGGCTTTGCAGTTGAAGCCGTGTGTGTGTGCACGTGCGTGCGCAGAGCTGGGTGTTGCTCGTTGGGAGACAGACTGAGATGTTTTGGCTTTTTGAGTCCCTGCTGTTCTCAGATGTCATCTGGCATAACCCCCTCTCACACACACGCTGCTGCACGCTGCTAGCCCTGCTGCCCTGCAAGACAGGAGTGAGGGTCTGGGTTACGAATCAGGGGGCTGTACCTCCCTTTGCAGCAGGGGAGCCCGGCTCCTGGGCACTCCTGCCTGTGGTGCCTCCAGCCCTGTCTGCTTCATTTGCTGCTCGTCTGCCTGTTGCTCCCCCAGAACCCAGCCCAGGTCAAGCAGCATCTCCAATGTGGTTTGTCTGGAGAGGGGCCGGGCCTGGCGGTGCTGGGTGTGGGGCTGGCAGCTGTTGAGATAAAGCAGGTATCCGCTCACCTTTGAGGTCGCTCACTTGCTCACGGCTGCGCTGCCGTGTGGTTAGCTGATTAGCTCACAGTGGGGCCCTACTGATCTCAAGCCAACGGCTGCCAGATGAGCAAACAGGGATCCCCCACATCTGAGCTGAGCCATTGTCAGCTGGGAGGTTCCCGCCATCCCCTACAGGAGCACTGAGCTAAGTAGGGGAATGCACCTGCTCTGCAGGCCATGCAGCTCCTGTGTCCCGGCTCTCAGAAAGAGCATACATATGAGAGCGTGGGGCATGTCCATGCCCCTGGGGGCCGGCTCCTCAGTCTCTCTCTCAGGGGGCTGCACAAGGACGCTAACAACCCAGCAGTGTTGGGAGGGGAGGGGCTTTTGCAGCAAGTGCTCTGGGGAGGGAAATGGCTGTTGCCCCTGGCTCTGTGACCTGTGGAATACACAGATGCAGCCAACTTCCTTAGCATCTCATTCACCCTACACAGCTACCCCTAAAATAACCAGCGAGGGTTACAAAGGCCATGGCAGCACAATGCACATTCCTTCTCGCCACAGGGAGGCCGTGTCTTTGCTACCTGGGGGGTGGGAGGGAGAGGGGATTACCATCAGGCTGTATCCAGGACCGGCGCCAGTGTTTTTGGCGCCCTAGGTGCACAGCCATTTTGCCACCCTGCGCACCGCTCTCGCGGCTCCGGTGGACCTGCCGCAGGCGTTCCTGTGGAGGATCTGCTGGTCCCGTGGTTCCAGTGGATCTGCCGCAGGTGTGCCTGTGGCAGGTCCACCAGAGCCGCGGGACCAGCGGACCTTCCGCAGGCATGCCTGCGGCAGGTGAACTGGAGCCGCCTGCTGCCCCCCTGGCAAAATGCCGCCCCCCAATAATCCTGGCGCCCTAGGCGATTGCCTAGGCTGCCTAAATGAAAGCACCGGCCCTGGCGGTATCTCACTGCAAATTCCTTGTGGGGACAAGGCCAGGTAGCTGTTACTGCACTGTAACTAGGTGAGGTCAAACCCTGGAGCCCCCTGCTCAGCTGTAGGTGGGTGTAGAAACCCACCTCTTCAGCAGTGATGATGTGGAGGCAATGTCCGCTGCAGGCTTGGGGCTGTGTCAACATTGTCAGCTGCACACGCCCGTCCCAGTACTGGAGGACAAAGTCCCCCATGATAACAGCCAGTCATGGCATGGAGCCGTGCATGCATACAGGCAGGCTGAGTGCGTCTCTCTTCCAGGGCACCTCAGTGCTTTCAGCCGCACCAAGACATTGACCTGCCCAGGAACAGGAGGAAAACAAATTGCCGAGCTCCCCGGGGCCTCTGTGAAAGCTGCATGTTCTGGCTGTAGGGCCGGCATCGAGCCCCAGCCTCTGCCCCCGCTGGAATAAAACCGCCGTGAGTCTCAGGCTGCAGTGTGCAAAGTGCAACTAGTGCTGGCCAGGAGCTGGTCTCAGCAAGGCCTCCCCTCCCCTGCGTGACCGCTGCTGTCTCCCGCTGCTGGCCCCTGCTCTGAGAAAGGCCCCTCTGGCTGGGGGTCTGGCCCAGGGGGTGACGGCGGCAGGTAGCCCTTGCCAAAACCCACTGGAGACGCAGCTGGGCCAGACTGCTGCTTCCCAGCTGCTTGCTAGGGCCTGACCCAAGCCTGGCCTGGCCTCCAGCCATCCCCTCTCCTGGGGGCCCCAGGCCAAACCGGCACTGGGACCCCCCCCCACATGGTGGTTTGTGAGCAGGATGGAAATGCTGTGAGTGGGGGAGGGTGCCCACATGGTGCACCACAGGTCCATGCTGGGACCCCCCGCACCCTCTGCTTTGGGGTGGCCAGACTGTGCCGCCCCCCCCCAATGTGGGATGGCTCTGCTGCTGCTGCTGGCAGCTGCTACACATGTGGATAACACCTCTTCTCTGTCCCTCCTGCAAGGCCGTGTGTCCCAGCTCCACCATGGCATCACCTTTGTTCTTGTCACGGGGAGCCCTGCCCCGCTTGGCTTACCATAGGCTGGCTGGTCACAGCCCCGGCATTGTCTTCCTCTTGGGGTTCAACGACACCAGGGCAAACCCCAAGTGCCTGGCCTTGGAGCAGTTCTGCCAGGAGTCGGGACGGGCTTTCCTGAGGTAGGTGATGGCCCATTGATGCCAATGGGGAATTGCCAGAGCCATTCAGAACAGCAGCCACCATCTGGGAGCTCCAGCCCCTGGGCCAGAGACCACAGGACTGTGCATCCTTGGGTGTCAGTCAGTGCAACCTTGGGCCCTGCCAGGAGTGGGGTCTCGGCACATGTTCTCTTTGCATGGGAGCTGGACACGGGGCCTCCCCCTCTGCTCATTCTCGTGCCCAGCATGGCCCCAGCCAGGCGTGCTCCCTTCCCCAGTGGGGCTTAGCCCCCCTCTGACATCCCTCCCCGTACTAGCCTGGATTGTCTCCTGCACTGCATCCCCCTGTGTCTATCTGCAGTGAGAGTGCCCCTGGACGTGGGCCCAGCAAAGGGAAAAGGGCCCTGATGGCACGGTAGAGCTGGAATCCCCTCCTGCAGCCAGAGCCCAGGGTCTGGGAGCAGAGCTAGCTGCTGGGGGCAGAGGGATCTCCACACAAGGAGGAGGTGCGGGACTGTCCTGCCTGAACAACAGCTCTGCACCTTTGCCCTCTCAGCTTTGACTACACGGGCTGCGGCTGCTCAGACGGGTGTTTTGAGGACTGTTTGATTGGCCATTGGAAAAATGATGTTTTAACAGTGCTGGATGAACTCACCAGCGGGCCGCAGGTAAGAGGCAAAGCCAGCAGCCCCTCCTGCCTCTGGGTCGGTGCCAAGGGGTTTGCCTTGGGGTGCAGGTCCCAGGGGTTCTCGTGGGCGGGGGAATTTTGCCCAACAGGGCTCTTGAAAGCCCTTGGTGTCCCCTGAGCAGCAGATTCACAGCAGCGCTCGGCTGGGCTGTAGGCGAGCACGCCCTGGGCAGGGGGACGTAGCACCACATCGGTGGATGAGGCAAAGGCCGCCCGCGAGGCGGTGCCCCTCTCTCTGACCGTTTCCCTGTTTCCATCTCTAGATCCTCGTTGGTGTCAGCATGGGAGGCTGGCTCATGCTCTTAGCAGCCCTGGAGCGGCCAGGGAGGGTGGCTGGGCTGGTGGCCACAGCAATCGCGGCTGATGCCTTCATAACGCTGTACAGACAGCTCCCTCCGGAGGTAAGACGGGGTCCAGCGCATGATGCGATCACAGGAAAGGCCCTGAGCCCTGGGAGCTGGGGGAAACAGGAGGGTTGTATTCATTAACCCACCCCTGGGAATAAATGCCTAGAGATGTGAGCGTTGCCAGAAACCAGCTGGGAAGCAAATGCACCTGGTCTCAGCTCTGTCCCTGCTAAGCTGGGAAACAGACACCAGGCTCAGACTGTGAGTCCTCCCAGCGATCGTGCTCTGCCTAGAGAGACATTTCTCACTGAGCCCAAGAAATCCCTCCATGTTCCTGGTGCCTCTGCTCCCAGTGAGCCCCCAGGCATGGGGGCATCCAGTGATTGCCCTTTCAGGCTGCTGCTGCTGATCTGTCTGGAGTCTCTCTCCTCCCTCCTGGGTTGGAACCAGAAAGGGGCTTGCCATCCTGCTCGTGGGATTAGCGGGATGGGGTACCCTGACGGCCCAGGGTTTTGTGTAGCTTGTCAGGCCAACAGCATCTCCCTGATCGCAAAGCTAGTACTGACTGGCCTGTGCATTTTCTTCCCATGGGGGGGTAGGTGAAGGATGAAGTGGAGCAGACGGGAGTCTTTAACTACGTGATGGCAGGGGACAGGTCTGTGCTACTTAAGCGGGAGTTCTTTACGGAGGCGGAGGAGCACAGTGTGCTGGGGCACCCGTCCATCCCCATCACCTGCCCCGTCCGGCTGCTCCATGGCATGCAGGACCAGCTCATACCCTGGGGCAGGTCCGTGCAGGTGGCTGAGCAGCTGGAGAGCCAGGATGTCCACATCACGCTGTTCAAGGATGGGCAGCATGGCCTGAAGGGAGCGGAGGAGGTGAAGGTGCTTGTGGGGATGGTCAGGGACCTTGCTGAGAGCCTGCAGAGAGCGCCAGGCCTTGGAGAGAGACTGGAAGCGGCAGTGGGGACAGAGCCCGCTGATGGGGCAGCGGTGACCAGACAAGGAGACCTTTTTGGGCCCTGCTGAACCTAGCCCCATCTAATCCATTAATGAAGAGATTGCTTAGTGCTGGGTCTCCAATGCCCAGAGGCCCAAGCCGACCCATTGGCAGCAGGAGGTGCTCAGAGCCTGGGCTTACTAATGAGCTTTCTGCGGGGGTGAGGTGACTGCACCCGGCTTGTAGCACTGTGTGAGTCTGCTAGTGGCCCGTGAAGCTGGAAAGCAGCTGCTGGGGGGGATTGGCTGCCACAGCGATGGAACGTGGGGTCCCTGGGTCTAGAATACAAACATGGCTCAACATCCTGCCCTCCAGAAACACCTGAGAAAACCCAAAAAGGGCTCAGGTCTTGGAGAAAAACATTAAACTTTCCTGAAAAAAATTCAGTGACACTGCATTGTTTGGAGAGAACAGACGCAGGGAAGGGGGTTGAACGTTCAGCGGTCCCATCTCCCGTGGAGTTCCCAGCGCTGTTCCATGGCCCAATGCCCATGGGGGGCTGCACATGCAGACTGTTGCCAGAAGCGCTGAGGGGGCCAGGCTAGGTGTGCCCAGCAGGTGCCCATACTTTAGGCTCCATCATGGCTGGATGAAAGGGAACACAACAGGGCATTCTCGTCAGGATGGGCGTTGCTGTGAGCCTGCCAGGCTGGCTTTCTGCTCATGGGTTAGATGTTTCCACACATGGCAGCTGGGGGTGAGTACAACCTCTCCCATGGTGCTGTATTCCCCCACAGCAACTCTATGCCCGTTGGTGGCAGCCATCTCCTGTGAGAACTGTGCCCACACCCGGGGCTGGAATGGGCTGGTGCGGTTAAAATCTCCAACTTTGGTGTAGCCAGGCCGAGGGGGGTGGACTGCAGCCAGTCGCTGGTCCATGGCCCAGGGGGACAGCTGGTAGGGTTAGCACATGCACAGGCTGCTGCAGCTGGGGGAACGCTTGGCTTTGTCTCCTGCACATAGCTGAAACAGGGGCTTCCCTTCCCTTCAACTACACCCCCCCGCACACACAACAGTCTGTTCCCTTCAGCAGGGCAGGGAGAAAGGGCTCCCCCAAACTCTAGCAAGGGGCAGAACTTTCCCTCCTCCCCCTTCACTCAAAGACCCTGCAGCCACTCCTAGCTGAAGGCTCACTCTCAGGAGATGGGGCTGGCCCTGGGTCTCATGTCCCTGGTCAGGGTGAAGGTTTCAGCACAGGGGTTAATGGAGGCCAGCCATCAGCAGATGTGGAAGTTGGGTCCACTGCAGATGGACTGGAAAGGGCTTAGCAGTAGGTCAGACTGTGCTAGGCCTGCGGTTGAGTTGCTAACAGAGGGGTACCTGCCTTCCCGCAGCAAGGAGGCAGGAGACTAGTGGGTAAAGTGCAGATCAATTTTTCTATTGTTTAATTCTCTTCATTTGATGGCCAAACCATTCTTAGAAAACATGGTGCAACTTGGCTTAATAACAGTGTACCTGCAAAGTCAAAATATTGTCAATGCATTTAAGAAATCAGAAAACTATGGACATTCCAGCGCCATGACCCTCCTTGTGGAGTGGGAAGAGGGCATCTTTCCCTGGGATGACTGAGAAAGCACCATTCTTAGCCTTTTGTTGTGTAACCAAGGCACCCTGGGTCATGCACCACAGAACCATCTGATATGTTATGTGGCCAGAACAAAGAGGACAGAGTCCCAGAGTGGATCCAAATTTGAGCTAAACCCAAAGAATTGTAAAATGAGAATACAAGCTCAAACTTGCAATGTAAACAGCCAGTGGGCTACCAAAGAAAGTTGCTTAATGACAACCTTGACACAGATGTGTGTTTTGACGCCCCACCTTAAGTACACATTAGCCAGCGGGAGTCCAAGACCCCACAAGTCCTTAGCAGGGGGAGGAACTAGACACAGTTAGACTGGACATAGATCTCCCTGCAAAAATTTAAATAAAATAATAAAAATTAGGCACTGAAGACAGTCATGCGCCCATGTGCTTCTAGAACAGAGATGCAACTGCCCCTGGCTGCTCTCCCGCCTCTCGGAGGAGCCTCTGCCTGGGGGACGGTTTGGAGGTGCTGCACCCATGGGACAGCCTCACATTGGCAAGAGGTGTGAATGGCACCCTTCATCCTCGGGAAAGGCCACAGTTGTAAGAATGATAGCAGCAGCAGCACATTTACAAGAGTCATGTTCCTTGGAAACCAGACAGCCCATCTCCCAGCTCTGGAGCAGAGGTGCCCATGGTCTGTAACACTGGTTATAGCCTGGGTTGAGGGGAGCACACAGAACACCAGTGAAGACAGCAGGGATGGTAGCTACAGCCCCAGGGCACTAGGGCTGGGAACTCCCTTCTGGGTCTGCCTCACAGCTCGTGAGGCCGGGGAGAACAGTGCTGGAACGACAGCGAGAGCCCCATATTTCACAATCACCTTTGCACTGTTGCCAGCCCTCGGAGCCTGCAGTAGGGTCAAGGAGGGCTTCTGCTGCCCCCTGCTCTATCCGCAGGGAGGCCATACAGACCGGTGGGGGCAGCGGCTCCCTCCCCTGGACCAGACGCTGGGATAGGGGGGTGATGGGAGGCAGGGGGGACCCAGTGAGCCTGCAGAGAGGAAGGCCCTGTTCTCAGCCTAGACAGGAACACATATGCCAAGGATGGGCTCTCTCACTGAACAGCCAGGCCTGAGAGGAGCTGCCCAGCTCGGCAGCAGCCTACGGGGAGACCGACTGAACTGCACAGCTGAGCAGGCCAGTCCCTGGGCTGTGCACCAGGCAGGTTTCACTGGGTGCTGTGCTCCACTGGCGGAATGGGAGAGGGCTGAATATCCTCTTTGCAGGGGATGCAACGTTGCTCCCCCAGTGCCCTGGCCAGTACTCGGTCAATGTGATTTTCAGGCAGAGGGAGTGTTTTCTAACTTGCCTGCTGTTTGCTCTGAGAGGTTCCCTGCCCCGCTGGCCCCCGAGCTATGGGAGAAGCTGGCTGGCTGAGGAGGAGCCAGGCCTGTTAGGCAGAGGTCCCCATGGCAGTCCGTCTTGGCATGGCACTGTGGTGGGGACAGAGATGGGACAATGGCAGTGCACTGAGAACCCACCACTTACTGGGCTGGGAACCTGGAGCCACCCCCATGACTCTGCAGGACCAGTAGCCCCAGCAAGGCAAGGGGCAATGGCTTCTGCTGAGTCTGACCAGGCCTCGCACCATCCTCACCCATCTCTGAAAGCCACGTGGCGGCAGGTGGGTGCGTTGGGCCTGCCCTGCAGCCCCTTGAGCAGCTCAAGCAAGGAGGTGACAGGCTCGGCTTGGCAAGGCGCCGTCTGAGGGTTGGACAACACCCTGGCACACAGGTGGGGGGGGGGTATGAACACAAGTCCCACCTCTGGAGAAGCCCCTACGTCTGGGATGCTTTGCCATGTCCTCCTGAGCTGCCCACTACAGGCGTCCACTACATTGGAGAGCAGGGCTGAAGGCAGCACCTGGGCAGGGTGGAGGCCCCGACTTACAAACCACAGGCCAGGTGGTGTTATGGGAAAGGGCCTAGAAGACATAGATTTTGTCCCGTTGGATGCAGTCCAGGTCATCGTCCAGCGTCAGCAACACCTGCAAGCCGACAGGGCGGTGGTTAGGCTGGGGGTCAGCTCAAGGACAAACACCTTCCCCACTGCTATTAGGCAGTGTTCTCCCCACAGCCCCTGAGTTGGGGGAGGGGGAAGAGGGCAGGGTGCTGGGGGAGACAAGGGGGAGGAAGGGGGAAGAGGGCAGGGTGCTGGGAACCTCTCTGACCCCACATTGGTGTTTTCGGATGAGTAGAGCTGGTGCTGCTGGGGTGGGGGTGGAGTTTATGATTTGTTCTAGACCCAACTCAGCCTCCGTTCCCCCTTTCAGCACAGGGCCTGGTCCGGATGGGAGCCTATGTCCCAGCCGGCAGAGGGGGCCATGAGAACACTGTAGCATTCGGTGGACAGAACGAGGCACCTGCCGGCGGCCCTGGCCTCGCTGGGGCTCTACTGGCACGGGACAGAGGGCCGTGCAGGCTGTGCAGTCTTGCCTCAGGCTGACAGGGACCACGTGCTCCCGAGGGCAGACCTGGTAGCCATGAGGAAGCAGCTCTGTGGGGGCTGCCCCTGCCAGCCAAGGCTGATGGATCTCCAGGGAGCGACAAATGCTTCTAGGGACCCTCCTATGTGCTCTCATCCCAGGCTGGGAGGGCTGCAGCCTGTGGCTAATGCAGCCTCTGGGTAGGGGGCAGGTGGCGACAGCAGCTGATTGTGTGGGACATGTGACAAGGGCAGAAAGAGCCTTTCCCTTTGGGTGAGCTGGCAGAGCTGTGTGCGGAGCTGCCATGCAGGGGCTGGCAGGACTTACCAAGAAGGAGCCAAACATGGCGATGGAGGAGAGGAAGTGCCAGATGTCATGGTCATCAAAGAAGCTGAGCAGGATGCAGTCTCTGTTGTGCTGCCGGGACTCGGCCGGCGTTTTCTGCAGAGGGAACAGACAGAGCTGGCGTGTTATCCCCAGCCAAGCATGCTGCCCGCCTCCTCCCTGCGCAGCTCCTGCCCAGGGTCATGCTGTAGCCTAGAAGAGCTGCAAGTCGAGCGGACTGGGCACTCGGGCCATGCACAACACAGTCCCCACTGCCTGCCCCGTACAGGGACTCTCCAAGCAGGAGACCCCCCAGTGACAGCTGCAGTGGCACAGGAGCCAGCAAACAGAGCAGTAAACGGGGGAGTTTCAGTGGGAGTTTGCAGAGGAGACTAAGACACCTAGGCAGATGAATTGCCAGGCTACTGAAGGGAGGGGGTGGTGTTCTGCCGGTGTTCTGGTGCCTGTTGGGGGTTTGTTTTGGTGTAGGTGGTGGTGGTTTGCTTTGGTTTGTGTTTCCTGGACTAACAGGTTTTAGATGGGAAGGCTATGATGGATACAGAGGCAGCAATCAAAGACACAATGAGGATGACTGGATGTGGAATCTGTGGCATGTACATGATCCCGGAGGGGGTACCTCAAAAAAGTTTTGTCTGCATGAAGTGCCGACTGATAGAGCTGATGGAAGCAAAGATCTGAGGACTGGAGATGCAGGTGGAAACTCTGGTAGAGTGTAGAAGGGGGTTCGAGCAGATGATGGAGCAAAGACATGAGGAGGCTGAAGGGAAAAGCTCAGACTTGCACATGGAAGCAGGACCAAAGAATTCCGAGGGGAGACTGCTGGGTGAGGAAAGTGGACGGTGGAAGCATGTGACTAAGAGAACCAGGCAGAGGAAAAGACAGGCCAGTGAAGGAGAAATAGAGCTCAGGAACAGGTTTGCAGAGCTGGAAAATGAAGAAAGGGCACAGCAGGTGGTCGCTGAAGGTGAGAGGGCAAGGAAGAAGAGAAGAGCAGCTAGTCCTACAGGAAGAGGGGAAGAGTCAATGGAGACAACACCAAATATGAGCCCCAGGAGGATACGGGATGGGTTGCGGAGGATTGCAAGGGTGAATAGGAATCGAGAGGACTTGCAGCCAGTGGGAGCAGGGGATAGACCGGAGAATCGCACTGTCACCAGGAAAAGGCAGGTCTACATGATTGGGGACTCCTTGGGGTTCCCAATCATGATTGGGGAGAAGAATAGACAGGCCTGTAACGAGAGCTGATCGGGAGAACAGAAGGGTGTGCTGTCTGCTGGGTGCTAAGATACAGGATGTGGACCTCAGGCTGAAGAGGATCCTAATGGGAGTGAGAAAGAATCCGCTGATTGTCCTTCATGTGGGAACAAATGATACAGCTAGATTCTAGCTAGAACGTATCAAGGGAGACTATGCCAGACTGGGGAAGACGCTTAAGGAAATCAAGGCTCAGGGGATCTTCAGTGGGATTCTGCTGGTTCCTAGAGAAGGGCAACAAAGGTGTGACAAGATTATAGTGATCAAGAGATGGCTCAGGCAGTGGTGCTATAAGGAGGGCTTTGGGATGAATGGCCACTGGGAAACATTCATGGACAGAGGACTGTTCTCTCGGGATGGACTTCACCTGAGTAAGGAGAGAAATAGACTTCTAGGATGGAGGCTGGCACAACTTATTGAGAGAGCTTAAAACTAGGAATTTGGGGGAGATGGCTGGGAGATGTCCAGGTAATCTCCACGCCAGACTTTAACATTGAGTGGGAAGAAAACAAAGTAAGAGAGGATACAGCTGTGGGCAGAAGAATTGACATAAGGAAGAAGGGTAGTGTAGATACCAGTCTAATAGGTGATACTGGTGGTAGAATGTCTGTGCCTAACCAGGTAAATGTCAGTGAAGCCAAATGGCAAAAATTAAGATGTTTGTACACTAATGGGAGGAGCCTAGGAAACAAAATGGAGGAACTAGAGCTACTGGTGCAGGAAGTGAAACCGGATATTATAGGGATCACAGAAACATGGTGGAATAGTAGTCATGACTGGAGTACAGGTATTGAAGGCTATGTGCTGTTTAGGAAAGACAGAAATAAAGGCAAAGAGGCCCAGGGAACACGCAGAGGGCAGAGGAGACAGGGAGAATGCCAGCACACGCAGACGGCAGGGAAACTGCGATGCCTGGGCACACAACGGGGCAGGGAATGGTGTCACGCCCGACACGCGCAGAGGGCAGAGGGAACGTGACCCCGACCACGCATGAGGGCAGGGGGCACCCGCAGAGGCAGAGGGACAGCGCACGCCAGGACCTGCAGGGGCAGGAGGCCCCCGCAGAGGGCGGACAGCGGATGCCCGGCACATGCAGAGGGCAGGGGGCACAATGCAGAGGGCAGAGGGAACAGCGCACGCCCGCACATGCAGAGGGCAGGGCACATGCGAGGACGGGAACAGCGACGCCCGGCACACGCAGAGGGCACACGCAGAGGGCGGGCAACAGCGACGCCTGGCAATGGAGAGGGCAGGGGGCACACACAAAGAGAGCAGTGGGAACGAGCACGCCGGCACACGATCGAGGGCAGGGCAACAAGTTGACGCCTGGCACATGCCGAGGGCGGGGGCACACACATGAGGGCAGGGGGTAACAGGACGCCGCACTATGAGAGGGCAGGGGGCACACACAGAGGCAGGGGAACCAGCGACCCGGGCACACGCAGAGGGCAGCGGCAACGGCTCGCGATTTTGCCCGGCACACGCAGGGGGCAGTGGCAACAGCGACGCCTGCACACACAGAGGGCAGTGGGCACACAGAGGGCAGTGAACAGCGCACGCCCGGCACCATGCGAGGCAGGGGCACACGCAGAGGGCAGAGGGAACAGCAATGCCGGCACATCAGGGGTGCGGCGGGCACACGCACGAGGGCAGGGGAACAGCGATTGCCCCGGCACATCAGAGGGCAGGGGCGCAACATGCGAGGGCAGGGAACGCGAGCCCGGACACGCAGAGGCACACGCAGAGAGCAGGGAACAGCGACGCCAGCACATGGCAGAGGGGCAGAGGGCCCTACGCAGAGGGCAGTGGGGGAACAGCCACGCCCGGCCCGCAGAGGGCAGACGAATGGCGACGCCCACACACACAGAGGGAGGGGCACACGATCTGTGAGGGCAGGGGGACACGCGGGGCAGCGGGAACAGTGACGCCCGACACAATGGCGGATCACACGCAGGAGGCAGCGGGAATGGCCGCATCGGCCCGCTGAGGGCATGGGGCACAGGCAGAGAGCAGGGGACAGTTGACGCCCGCACACGCAGAGTGCATCGGAGCCACGCAGAGCAGGGGACAGCGATGGCTGCACATTGCAGTGAGGGGAGGGGACACACGCATGAGGGCAGCGGGTAACAGTGGCACGCCCGCCCCGCAGAGTGCAGGTTGCACCGCAGAGGAAGGGACACAGCGATGCTGCACATGTAACCAGAGGAGGGCGACACACGCAAGAGGGAGGGAACCAGTGATGCCCAGACACGGCAGAGGGGAGGGGGCACACGCAGAGGGCAGGGGGAACATTGAGGCCCCGGCAGAGGGGCACAAGCA